>NC_041406.2:37689078-37989078 GCF_900747795.2 Erpetoichthys calabaricus
CTTTCCATAATGTTCAGAAGGATAGAAATTGTATTAAAAGAGTGGCAAAAACTTAAAGGATGTTACAGAATGGAAGTCAACAGATCATGTACTGTATCTCCTTTTCAGGAGATCACTAAATCAAATTACTCACATATAATTCGAGTCTTGAAATCCGAAAAATCGATCATAAAATCAGACCCTGACTTATACACCTGTTCAAAAATAAGACAATTTTTTTACATTTTCTTGCCTCCACCAATCTTGCACCAGTTTCTCAGGCACATCGAATTTTGTTGCAGCAGCGCAGTTACCAATTTCATTCGCCACTTCAACGACTTTTAATTTAAAACCAGCTTCATATTTTCTTCTGATCGAACGCTCCATCATAGATAAGGGATGCTCTCACGATAAAGGTGTATGAGGGTGTGAGATACAAAAAAAAAAAAAAAAAACACAAATCAGTGCAAATGTTGCTTCAGAATAGTTCAGGTATTATACTGTGTGGCACAGTAGAGAGAGAGGGAGGGAGGTTAGGAGCACCCGCCGATACAGCGCATTGCTGCACCCACATAGAAAAAAAAGGCCGTGTGCTCCATGGTTACTCTCTCAGGTGGGCATTAGCATACCATAATCTCTTGGACCAATAGCGTGAGTTTTCCGCATTCGACTTATACGACCGACATTATAAAATACCAGAAATTATACGTTAAAATCAACTCCCAAATTATCCGCAGGAGAACTTATCAATGAGTATATACAGTAGATTTAAAACCAGAAAACCAAAAGTGGGGCACTCCTTTATTCACACAGCCGTCTTATACAACAAGGCTACCATGATGTCACAGGTCACATGTCATATCCATCATGTGCATAGCAACCAGTGACACAGAAATAACAGCTCCTGTTAAGCCAGAAACACATAATGGTGGCACCTGTGTAAACAAAAATACAAAATAGTGGTGTAGAAGAAAAAGTAATCTTACAAAATGACACCAATAACAATCATGTCACAATTATAACAGCAAAATTATACAAATATATACTGTATATATATTATTAATACACTCTCAACAAATTAAAGCCTAGTTACCAAAATTCTGTTTCTGATGATAAAAGTTAAATGTTGGAAGAAAAATACATAAATATCTTGTATCAATTTACCTCTAAAATGTAACAAGTCTAAATATCAAATGAGGTGAAACTGTAATTCAAATGGACAGCATAACCACGAAGCATTTACAATACTACTGGGGGCTCATGACACAACATGAAAGATCATACCACAGATGTGTTTTAAAGTTCTAGATGTAAATCTACAATCACATTTATGAAACTGAAGGATCTGATAAAGAAAGGAGAACATTCAGGCCATTAATTTGTCCACTTACTAACCTGTTCCAATATCTCATCGAGCAACAAAAAGTCAGGAGGGATGGATGGGGTGGGGGGAAACTGGACAAACAAAAAGAGTCCTTTCACTTAATGCACAGTCTCTAAAAACATATTCTTCTCTTTATTAAAATTTAAAAGAAGGATGTTTACTCATGAATGAAAGAAAATGTGGTGTGACTGGGAGTTTAATATTTTGGTAGCCGTAGCTCCAAGGGACACAAAGCAAGCTCATTTGCTTTTGTACTTTAAAGGTGTGTGAAAAGATCGATAGCAGACTGTTTATGTGGCCTGCTCAGAAAATTAACAAGTTCTGGAGATCATCAGAGGCTTCAAAGTTTGTTTAGCCAGAGGTCAGATCAATAATAGGTAGATGATGCTATGCATTTTTACTCCTTTATATTAGAACTAACTTAAAAGTAATTTTTGGTTCATCTGCCTGGAGGAGTAACCAAAGCATTGTGACTGTATATATTGATGGTCTTGTGAAATGAAGAGCAACCCTGCAGGAGAGGAAATGATCATCATTATTAAACCTTTGACATCTACAGCATGCAAAATGATTTTATGGATAAGCAAGTGTGAAAATCTTAATGTACGGATTCCAAACCACGGAAAGCATACTCTAAATAAGGGATATTGATTTTCACCATTTCCAACAACAGCTTTGTTCAGTTTCTGTTGAAAATCAATACCAGGTATATTCTAACAGACTCTAACAGGCCTGTGCAGATGTGCCTTTGAGCCACCTGACAAACAGACGACACATCCCTGAGAGAATGCAGTTGCACACGGAAATCTAACGACTTGCATTTATAATTTGAAGATGCTTGTTGCTACAAAGAATGATGACTTGAAACACTTGCAGAATAGACGCTGTGTGCTGCAAAATGACAGTGCCCAATAAAGCAAAAAAGTATATCGCTCCTTGATTGGGTTTCAAACCTGGGTTCCATGCCAATTCATGATCTTGACTTGTGAAACAGCGATGAAGCCGAGGTGATGATCTACTTAAAAATCCATAATATCTTAGACTAGTCTTCAATCAACATCCCAAAATCTATCCTGTAGACCAATCTCAAACTGCATTTATAATCTCTTTATCGTACAGTAAACCTCTCAAATGGGCTACAGCTCTACATGATACAAGCCATCCCAGTTGCATTTCTTTAGAAGTCATACTAAGAGATTTTAAGAACATATTTAATTGGTCTGCAAGGAAGGATGTTGTAATACATACAGTGCCTCCGGAAAGTACTCCCAGCGCATCACTTTTTCCACATTTTGTTATGTTACAGCCTTATTCCAAAATGGATTAAATTCATTTTTTTCCTCAGAATTCTACACACAACACCCCATAATGACAACATGAAAAAAGATTACTTGAGGTTTTTGCAAATTTATTAAAAATAAAAAAATTGAGAAAGCACATGTACATAAGTATTCACAGCCTTTGCCATGAAGCTCAAATTTGAGCTCAGGTACATCCTGTTTCCCCTGATCGTCCTTGAGATGTTTCTGCAGCTTAATTGGAGTCCATCTGTAGTAAATTCAATTGGTTGGACATGATTTGGAAAGGCACACACCTGTCTATATAAGGTCCCACAGTTGACAGTTCATGTCAGAGCACAAACCAAGCATGAAGTCAAAGGAATTGTCTGTAGACCTCCGAGACAGGATTGTCTCGAGGCACAAATCTGGGGAAGGTTACAGAAAAATTTCTGCTGCTTTGAAGGTCCCAATGAGCACAGTGGCCTCCATCATCCGTAAGAGGAAGAAGTTCGAAACCACCAGGACTCTTCCTTGAGCTGGCTGGCCATCTAAACTGAGCGATCGAGGGAGAAGGGCCTTAGTCAGGGAGGTGACCGAGAACCCGATGGTCACTCTGTCAGAGCTCCAGAGGTCCTCTGTGGAGAGAGGAGAACCTTCCAGAAGGACAACCATCTATGCAGCAATCCACTAATCAGGCCTGTATGGTAGAGTGGCCAGACGGAAGCCACTCCTTAGTATAAGGCACATGGCAGCCTGCCTGGAGTTTGCCAAAAGGCACCTGAAGGACTCTCAGACCATGAGAAAGAAAATTCTCTGGTGTGATGAGACAAAGATTGAACTCTTTGGTGTGAATGCCAGGCGTCACGTTTGGAGGAAACCTGGCACCATCCCTACAGTGAAGTATGGTGGTGGCAGCATCATGCTGTGGGGATGTTTTTCAGCGGCAGGGACTGGGAGACTAGTCAGGATAAAGGGAAAGATGACTGCAGCAATGTACAGAGACATCTTGGATGAAAACCTGCTCCAGAGCGCTCTTGACCTCAGACTGGGGCGACGGTTCATCTTTCAGCAGGACATCGACCCTATGCACACAGCCAAGATATCAAAGGAGTGGCTTCAGGACAACTCTGTGAATCTCCTTGAGTGGCCCAGCCAGAGCCCAGACTTGAATCCAATTGAACATCTCTGGAGAGATTTTAAAATGGCTGTGCACCGACACTTCCCATCCAACCTGATGGAGCTTGAGAGGTGCTGCAAAGAGGAATGGGCAAAACTGGCCAAGGATAGGTGTGCCAAGCTTGTGGCATCATATTTAAAAAGACTTGAGGCTGTAATTGCTGCCAATGATGCATCAACAAAGTATTGTGCAAAGGCTGTGAATACTTATGTACATGGGATTTCTCAGTTTTTTTATTTTTAATAAATTTGCAAAAACCTCAGGTAAACTTTTTTCACATCGTCATTATGGGGTGTTGTGTGTAGAATTCTGAGGAAAAAAATGAATTTAATCCATTTTGGAATAAGGCCGTAACATAAAATGTGGAAAAAGTGATGCGCTGTGAATACTTTCCGGATGCACTGTATATATATATATATATATATATATATATATATATATATATATATATATATATATATATATATATATATATATATATATATATATATATATATATATATATATATATACACACATACATACACACAGTATATAAATGATTTGGATAGGAATACAAGTACCAAGATGGTTAAGTTTTCAGATTATACCAAGCTAGGATTGGCAGATAATCTCATATCCATTGAATCATTACAGAGGGACTTGGACAGCATACAGGCTTGGGTAGATTTGTGGCAGATTAAATTTAATGTCAGTAAATGTAAAGTATTACACGTAGGAAGTAAAAATATTAGGTTTGAATATACAATAGGAGGTCAGAATATTGAAAGTACAGCTTATGAGAAGGATTTAGGAGTCATAGTGGACTCGTCACTATCAATTTCCAGACAGTGTTCACAAACCATTAAGAAGGATAACATAATGTCAAGTTATATAGCCCCCTGATGTGAAGAGTACAAGTTCAAGGAGGTTCTGCTCAAGCTTTATAATGCACTGGTGAGGCCTCATCTGGAGTACTGTGTGCAGTATGAGGAATAATGACTGAAGTGTTTCAAATTATGAAGGGAATTAGTCCGGTGGATTTTAAATGAGATCAGCAAAAAACACAGGGACACCGTTTGAAATTTGTTAAGGGTAAATTTTGCACAAATATTAGGAAGTTTTTCTTTGCACAAAATCACAGACACATTGAATATGTTACTGTGTGGTGTGGTAGACAGAAGGACTTTAGGGACTTTCAAAACTTGACTTGATGTTATTTTAGAAGAAGTAAGTGAATAAGACTGATGAGCTTTGCTGGGCTGAATTGCCTGTTCTCGTCTTGATTATTCTAATATTAAAAGCTGACGATTTTGATACATTGGTCCCTCTATTTGAGAAATGACTCTCTGAAGAAATAAAAAAGGAGTTATTTAGCCATAATGTGGGAAATACATTAGATGAGGTAATCAGTTTAGTGCTGAAAGTTGGGACAAGTCTTAATGAGAAAAAGAGGGAACGTAGAGCTAACAGAGCAGCTACAGTAAAACCACTTAATGAACCAAAGGACACCTAAATTCCTAAGAAACTGGAAAAAGGTTTTCAATTTAAAAGAACATGAAAGGATTGTAAAGAAATTATGCTTTTATTGTGGGTACTACAGATGTTTAGTTTTAATATGTTTAAAAATGCAGGAAAACTGAAGATCCCACCCTGTATCAGGGTTGGTGGGGCATAAAAATTGTCAAACACCCTTCAATAATTCCTTAATGATAACAATTTAGGTAAGCTCCCATCAGTTATCAGTGCTAAGAGATTCTGCGTCTGCTGAGAAATTAATACGTTCTCGATTACTGTCAGAATTAAATTATTGTTGAAATTAAAGTCATAACTGTTTATCTATAGACAGTGGCCCAATAGGCAATAGGCTTTTGGAGTACAGACACCATCCTTTAATTTAGAAATGAGAAATCTTCATTTTGAAAAAATAATATTCTTTGTTATTCAAAATTCAATTCCCACATAAGTTTTAAATGTATATGTTTTTTGCCATAATCCCAGATTTCATTGGGAGCCTACAGAACTACAGTCCTGGGGTTCTGCCTGTTTTAAAACTATTTAAACAGTACTGTGCCTCCGGCTATGCACTGCTTCTCTGTAACAACTTTAACACGTCAGTATGAGGATTACTTGGATGTTTTTAGCAAACACAAGTCCTTATAACATCCTCTGTGAAATGTACTTGAACACCAGATCTCTTACCTAGAGCACCACTCTGATTTGTTGGTTTAGCATTTAGGATTAATGACAAACATGGCACAGATTGTCAGTTATGATCTTTTGGCTTGGATTTTTTTATGTCTCTTCTCCCAATTTCTCCTTTCCTTTGGCAGACATAACAGTATTTGAGAAAAGGCACAAGAAAAGTCTCAGGCAAGCATACAAAACTTTATGATAGCCTCACATAATATTTGCCACCATTGGTGTGGGTATACCAACCCTACTTGATTTGGGTGATGACCTATATTTCTTTATGGTAAAATGAAGAGTTTTCAGAAACCATGGTGAATGTTAATTACCAAACAAGATTAACTACAACATTATAAAATATCATGGAAATTAGTAAGACCGCTAGTTTCCACATATTGTGTGGAAGAAGCTAGAGTTTTTTTTCGAGATTTGATGAGTGCTGTTTTCAGTTCAAAAGCACCTTCCATTTTTCTGCTTCCCACAAAGGCCAAATTTCAAAAGTGCCATAGCAATACTTTTTCTACTGTATGCACAGCTTCTTTCAAGTTGGCATAGATATTACCCATCTAGTTTTTTTCTAGACCAAATAATCAACTTTGAGAGAATGGCCTACTTTACAGTAATTCTCTGTGTATTCACAGCCTTAATAATAATAATAATAATTATAATTCTTTAAATTTATATATCGCTTTTCTCACTATTCACTGAGCAGGGAGGCCAATTCAACCACCAATAATGTGTAGCATACACCTGGATGATGTGACGGCACCCATTTTTACTCCGTTATTCTCACCAAACATTAACTGTTAGGTGGTGAAGTGCTGAGAGAGATAACCAATTAGAGACAGGGGATGATTAGGGGCCAGAATGACTAGGCCGTGGTGGGCAATTTAGTCTGGAAATCAGGATATATCCTATACTTTATGAAGGATGCCCAGGGAACTTTAATGACCACAGAGAGTCAGGACGTTCTGCGCCACTTCAGATATTAATTAATTTTCTGTATCAATTTTATCTTGACAGCAGTTACACCAACTTGTATATTTTGTATACAGGCATTTTGATATTTGTTCACCTTTGATAGCTGCTACTGACGGCAAACAAATCCCCAATATAAGTTATGAAACACCAGCAGACCGCAGTGGGTAGGAAGTCGCTGTCACTGGCCGATTGAGTACACGGGATGCTGCCTGAGCTCACTTGGCTTGAGTGCAAGAAGAAGAGAACAAGTGCATCAGCACCTCAGACTCATAAAATGTAAGTTAAATGATTTTACTAACTGTAAAAGTATAGAATGCAAGTAAGGAAAATAAAATGTTGTCTATGTATATAAATATATTCAGTATATGACTATAGGACCATGTGGCGCGTAAGCCATTATGCATAGAGTAAAAAACATTTACTTAGTGTTAACATTACACTTAACCAACCTCACACCTCCATTACCTAAACATTATAATGATTAATTACTTCACTAACACTGGCATTTACTAGGGACAGGGACAGAGACAGGGACAGTCCCAATTTCACGTTATGCATCCCAATAAATAACTGAAAAATATCAAAATATCTGAGTTTTAACATGTTATCCATCTAATAAAGTTTTTCAGAGCTGCAAAGGTCATTACAAAACGTTTAAATTAGCGCACACAAAACTCGAAGGATCCCTGTTTGGTTAGGATCTTGTGTTAAATTTGAAAAGCAACAAGTACACAAAAACAGACAGTATACTGCCATCATGTGTAATCATAGGTGTCTACCCATGAAAGGGTTTTGTTTTGTTTTTTGTCCATGCCCTGATCCCACTCTGATGACAATGGGAGCCATTAAACAAATGAGGTTTCATGTGTGGGCATACATGTCCCCGATCTTGACCCCTTATAAACTGCCTTCAGAGTGCCACATTAGCCTGGTATCAATAGTGGTCAGTGGCTGTAATAAAGTTTGCCTTTCACTCTGTTATTCCTTAATATTTGCCATAACTGAATAGCTTTGCAAGTCCCATTTTATGAAAATTACAAAAGCCAGACATGCTCATGCAAAGATTAAATGTATTATTATTATTTTATTTTAGTTTCGGAAAGAAACAGCAGGTATATGTAACATTGGATACAAATGTTTCCTGAATAGAACACTAAAACAGAGAGATAAAGGACTAAACGTCTAGCAAATAACATCGTTAATTAACATCAAATAACATCATTGAAAAATTAATTAATTTTAAAGTTTTTTTTTTTATTTAGGTTATATTAATTGGCAATTGCAGACTGTCAGTGTGTGTGAATATGGTGTCTGTGTGTAGTCAGTGAAAGTGCTGTGATGGACTCGAGTCCTGTTTTCACCCTTTTGCTCAATCCTAGAAACATCGCCTTTGCCTCCCATAACCCTAAAATGGATTGAGAAGATTCTAGAACCCACCTACTGAACTCAGTCCATTGAGGGCTACGGTGCACAGCCCTCGATCACACCTGAATGTTACATCACACAGACATTTTCAAATTTTTTATTTTTTTTATTTTTTAAGTGGCTCTGAGTATCTGAGTCTCAGTCAGGTTCCAGGACTGATCTGATTGACTGGTCTATTGTGAAGAGTTTTATGCAAACTTGTCATGTGTGTATTTATTTTTATGTTGAGATTGCCTAATTGGCGGCTGAAATGTATCCCATAATGCACAATGTTTTCTTTCGTCAGACTGGTCTCGTGTCAGATCACATTCATACCTCACGCAGACCACTCCAGGGTTCACTTGGTACTACACTGAGATCACCATTTCTAAACGGTCTGACACCTGAATGGTGTATTCACATCCACCTAAACAAACCAGATTATGGCAGAAATTGCTCCAGAATTCGTAAAAATTGTTCAGACTAACTACTTAGGAAAATGCCTTTAGAAATTTTCAGAAGCAGAAGCCTTACTGCAAGTACTGCTCTGAAAAATAACCTGTTCCCTTGTCTTCAAAAATGTACTTTTTTGTTAGGTGCTGTACCAGTCACAAATAAATGAAACATCAGCAGCACCAAGCTACCTCCATTCCTCTGCTAAAGTGATTTCTAAAGACAACTACTTCTGTAATTAGCTGTAGGTGTGTCAGAACAAAGGAGTAAATATTTACAAATTTGGTTACTTTCTGTTTTTTGAGTTAACCCAAATGTAAACTTATTGACTTGCGTAAGGAAGGCCCATTTTTCGCTTAGTTTAGTTTAAGCTCTTCAGTTATGTTCAAATTCTATTATGTAACAAGAGATACTGTTATAAAGCCAGTTCTGTATTAAGAAATGCCCGACTTGGCTGTTAGGGTGGCTACTCAATAGTGGCTTATGGCCTCCTGTTCTTTTGAATAAAATAATTAGAATGTTTAAAAAAAAAAAAAATCAGTAGTCTCATTATAGGCACAAAACTGATCTCAATTATTACTATTTAACAGTGATTTAGATAACCAGCATATATTTACATTTTTGGAATGTGTTCTGATACGTTGCTGATATGCTGTCTAACTACTGACTTCCTGTAATTCTATTTCCGCTTCCTTACAACTATGTATATGAATAATCATAAGGTTATATTAATATTCCTTTGAACATCAAACAGCTATTCTGCGAGGCAGAACAATGCTTAAAGCACTAAATTAATATATCCTAAAACAACATAATATTTTTATATAAAAATGAATTAAATGTTTTCATTCTCAGTTAAATTAATTATATTATGTATAATATAATATTTAAAAAATGCATCTCACCAAGTTACTTAGCTAAAACCTTTTTAGGTTGTCAATCATACTTGTTCCAGTATCATTTTATAATTCATGTTCAAAGTTATTAATAAGATATATTACAGCTGTACAGGAGCACTGCTTCTTTGGCTGTGCCAGAATGCCATGACCAATGTAGAACTACACAACTGCAGACCATCAGGACAAAATATTTTCTTTGCTAGATAAAAAGGCTGCTTGATGTGCGATAACTTCATTGAGGCTACGTTGACACTACTACGCCTTCAATTAAAAATGGCATTTTTTAAACTAAAACAGCATCCATTCACACTGAAGCTTTCACATCATTTACAAAAGTATCTTTATCCTCACAGAAAACGCATATAAAACGTAGACCTTCGCCTATACTGGGCATCCGCACATTGGTGGAGAACTCCTTGAAGGGATCATGTGTCATGAAAAATTCACAGCCCCATAAAAATCCGAATCCCGTGTTTTATGCACTTTCAAAACTATCAGCGTGTGCAGGACTCTGATTGCGCGTTCACAGCATAGAAACGAAAGAAATTCTTTAAGGAGTCACAGCTCAATGTACTGCTCACAGTTGAAAGTGACAGCGTTCAGAACTGGCTATGACTGTCTTGTCATTAAATAAACACACCACAAATGTTAAAACGACTCATGTCAGCTCCATGTTCATTCTCGAGAGAATTGTGCAAAAGCAGTCGACAGCAACAGGAGCACATCTTATACCAAACAACATTTCCAAAACTAACTCAATATAGAAATGAATTAAAGCGTATCCGCATGTGTCTTCATCTTCGCTTTACTGCATTGTGATTTCACACCACTGTCCTGTATTCTTGTGAGCTCGGCTGCATTCTACACTGGTCCACTTTGTTAAGTGCCTTGTTATTATTTTTGCAGCAGAAAGCACCCATCCATATTGAATGGAAACTGGGATTATCACAAAACTGAACCAGGCAGTAAATGACTTGCCATTCGCGCATGTATGCAATATTCAACCTACAAAATGCAATTTAGATGCATACAGGTAGGCAACACAACAAGTGGCATGGAAAGCAGCTCTTCTATGCCTGCTATGTCGAAGTAGGTCTTTCTTCCAAGAAGGGTGATCAGTTAAGGATGAGATGTTGAAATGAACGGTATCCAGTCAGGGAACGGCCATCTAGTATGCATAAACCCACTAATCTTCATTTTCTCTCATCTACAAAGAAATGTTGTGCCGTCATTTCCTTAAGTTTCCACTTCTGGAGGCCGTTTTTATAAGTATTTAATATCACCAGAGTAGTGTGGACAAAAGGCAAAAACAACGACAAATGTTTACATGGAAATGTAATAGTTTGGACAGTCCTCTTGGAATGGGAGCTATTCCACCCAGCTGACAGATGGAGTCACCATCAGAAGGCCTAGGCGGCTTGCTTCTTTAGAGGTAGTAGGTGGACAGTAATGGCTGGATCTTGTCATGTATAATATTGACAGAATCTCTGAAATGCCTGATGATGTCATGCAGTAGAACAACTTCTAACAGTCCAGGCACTCATTCATGATTTAAAACTTCAACCCCACAGAAAATCGCAGTAGCCACACTTTCTCTGACATGGCAGACGCTATTTCAGAACTTCCTTTACTGCTAAACTGAATGCCTCTGTCTTTAAAGATGGGTTAGACACATTTCAGCCCTATCAGAGGAAACACAATGGTATTCCATCCTTGAGTCAACTTCAACATTTTTCTGAACCTACCATGAAACCGCTTCCAGGACATATCAATATAATAAATTATCATTAATGATCGGTGAAATGTTTGCTGACATGGTAATGAAATTGTCCTTGTATGCCAAGAAAGAAGGTACCAACTGTAGTGGGAGATACCGTAAACCTCAAGGAAACCCAGAGCCACAAAACTCAACTGTCTGAGCACTGCCACTGCCCATTGGTCTCTTCTTTATATTCTTGGCTATACTCTTAGCTGTATAAAGTTTCTTCTTTTTTAGTCATTCAGGTGTGTGTTCAGGCCATTGTGAATGTGTGTATATATAAGTAGTTATCTGACTATTTATGGATTTACTTATTTAAAGAGTTTCTGTAAAATGATAAAACAGTATCTGAATGTTAATTCGTTGTTTTTACACCCACCCAGACAGGTCTGAGCACCCTAAATGATCTCAGTTAACTGACAAACAAATTGCTATAATGCTCTGAGTTCAAGTCTAACTTTAGACCAAAGCAGAGGAGCAATTTCTTGCGATACAGACTGCAGTAGACGATGCCTGTAATTAGACATATCGAAACCAACAAAAAGCACTGTGAAAGATGATGAAGCCAGGATTATGGCAACATATACTTTAAAAGAAATGACAAAGTATTCTAACATCCAGATCTTACTGGAAGTTACTCAGGTTATGTCCATATGTGATATGATGGGAAGGAACAGGGAAGGGAGAATGACATGAAAGGGATCAATTCAGAGTAGAGGCGAGGAGAATTGGACAGAGGAGAGGCGCTTCGTGAGTTGGACAAAGAGGATTTGAGACATGCAGACTACCTTTGACAGTGTCTCGTGTGATCAGAACAGTGGGAGTCTTTTAGAGAGTTAGGGCTTTGATCTACAACGCATAAAAATAAACAGCCTCTTAAAAGAGTCCTTTGACCAGCAACGGTGGCCTAAGTCAGCCATTCCTCTACCTAAAGTGTGGATGCTGTCTACCTAGAATATAGTTGTAGGTCAGATGTTCATTTTTCGTTCATTGGTAAGGCACCCATCCTACACTTGGTAACCTGGACGTAACTATATTGAACAAGTTCTCTCACACTTCATAAGAAACATAAGAAATTTGACAAATGAGAGGAGACCATGCAGTTCACCCAGCTTGCTAATAGCTAAGCCGTTCTAATATCTCATTCAGACACTCCTTAAAGGATGTCAAGATTTCTGCTTCAACTCCATGTCTCAGAGGTTTGTTTCAGATTTCCACAACTCTTTGCATAAAGAAGTGCTTCCTGACTTCATTCTTAAGTGCACTTCATTTCCACTGGTGTCCTCACATACGTGCTTCATGCTTAACCATAAAGAATTCTGCTGGATTTCCTTTATCAACACCTTTAAGGATTTCAAAGACCTGTCCCCACACAGTCTCCTATAATCAAGACTAAACTCGTTTAATTCACCGAGTCTCTCAGAGTAGAACATGTCCTTAAGTCACGTCAGAATGCACAGTGTCAAATACCTCTCAATGTGAACAGGGTGTTCAGCATTGCCCTCACTAGCTGTCCATATGAAGTAAAACTCCAGGATTAGACAACTTCCTATGTTGCCCAGCCTCTACTCACTTTGCTTTAATCTACTAAAGCAGAATTCCAGTTCATATTCACAGCTTTTTATTTGAGGTTGCTATGTGCCTCTGGAATTAAGATGATGATAAGATGAAAGATAACATCTCTTGGTTGAACTGGGACACATGTGTTAGCCCTGCCCAGGAATTGTTCCTGCCTTTCTTGCAATGCTTGCTGAGATAAGCTGCAGCTTCCCTGCCAGAAAATAGATGGATGTTGCATTTGAGAATCAATAGAAGTTTACTGGGTCATTATTGTCACATGTACAGAAAAGAATGGAATTCTTACTTACATGTACTAATCACGAGATGTTAACATTAAAAATTAAAACTTAATGTTAATAGGGGCGGCACGGTGGCGCAGTGGGTAGCGCTGCTGCCTCGCAGTTAGGAGACCTGGGGACCTGGGTTCGCTTCCCGGGTCCTCCCTGCGTGGAGTTTGCATGTTCTCCCCGTGTCTGCGTGGGTTTCCTCCGGGCGCTCCGGTTTCCTCCCACGGTCCAAAGACATGCAGGTTAGGTGGATTGGCGATTCTAAATTGGCCCTAGTGTGTGCTTGGTGTGTGGGGGTGTGTGTGTGTGTGTGTCCTGCGGTGGGTTGGCACCCTGCCCAGGATTGGTTCCTGCCTTGTGCCCTGTGTTGGCTGGGATTGGCTCCAGCAGACCCCCGTGACCCTGTGTTCGGATTCAGCGGGTTGGATAATGGATGGATGGATGTTAATAGAACGTATGAGAATTTAACACAAAAGATAAGGTCCAGTGATTCCAGTCATTTGAACTTTACTGCATTGTTTTATTGAAATGTTTATGTGTATACATTTGCTTGTCATTTGAAATAAAATATTTTGCTATCTTAGTTCTAAAATGTTATTATATTTGGCACATTTTATGAATTTCTATATATTTCCATTTATAGAGTAAATTTTTTTAAACCTTAGAAGGATTAGAATAAAATAGCATGCTATTTGATGTTTAATACATTAAGTAGTAATTTATTCTACAGCAATTTCCATGACCAGAGATAAAAGCAAAAGGCAGATTACAAGCGACAGATTTTGCAGAACACCCAGGAGCAAGTAAAATAGTATCATCTGAACACAGGAATATTGAAATATTATTACATCAGACCTTGTGCTGATAATAAAAGTATGGAAAAATATTGTTACCCTAGGCGGTTCAGTGTGTGACAGAAATGATGCTCGCTGATTCTGAAGATTAGCAAAACCCACTCATTAGAAGGCGTGGAAATGTCATCACTTGAATATATAGGCATAAATATTTGCATTTGGGTCATCAGATATTTAATAATCATCACTGGGATATAAACACACTTATTTTCACACCTCTCCGGGGAATGTAAGAACTCATGCTGACATTTGAAATTGACTTTGAGCCCTTGGACCCTCACCAATGAGCGAAACTTAAAGAGGCGGCGGAAAAACTCTGACATGCGTAAAGTGGATTCTTATAATGAGCAGCATATTTTTGGTAGTTATGATTTAGTATTATTTATTCACATATCCCTACTGGCCATGCAATTTGAATGTACAGAAGCATTAGCAATAAAATCTCATTATGCAAAGATGTAAAATGATATTTTCAAAATGAATTAATATGTAAAATGATTTGAAATGCTAAAATGTGAAAGATTACTTAAAATATCTATTTAACGTATATATATGTATGTATAGTGTGTGTATTGATAGATAGATAGATAGATATTCCTATCTATCTATCTATTGCCACCATCTTTCAATGACCATTCTCCCCACACCATCCCTACTACATCAACAACTCCTATCACTTCAGCTGTTATGGCCAGTATGTGTCCACCTCTGACCATCAGTGTGGAGCATCCATAAATGAAGACCCAGTGAAGACACAACTGACGAAGCTACACACAGGAAAGATCGTGGGACCTGATGGAGTCAGTCCTCAAGTTCTTAAAATCTGTGCCTACTAACTTTGTGTCCTCTGTCACCTGTTCAGTCTGTCCCAAAGGCTCCAGAAAGTGAAGCTGCTGTTGAAAACATCCTGCATTGTTCCTGTGCCAAGGAAGGCAGGCATCTCTTCACCTAATGACTACAGACCTGTGGCACTTACACCTCACATCATGATGACCTTTGAGAGACCTGGACAAGTCCTCTTGTGGTAGACCACCTTAACCCACTGCAGTTTGCCAACTGGACAAAGATTGGAATGGAGATTGCAATTATCTGTCTGCCCCACAAGACTTTTTCTCACGTGGACAAAGATGGCAGCACTGTGAGGATTATGTTTTTTGATTTCTGCATTGCCTTTAATACCATCCAGCCATCTCTATTAAGGGGTAAGCCGAGAGACAAGCAGGTGGATGAGCCTATGGCATCCTGAATGATGGACTGTCAGGTAGACCTCAGTTTGTGAAACTCAAGGACTGTGTTTCCGATATGGATGTGAGCACCACAAGGGACAGTCCTTGGGGGACTTTGTTTCTTGGTGAAAACAGAATTGTCTGCATCTTAACATCAGCAAAACCAAGGAGCTGGTTATTGAATTTCACCGCACCAATGTGTCTATGTCTAGTCGCTATGTAGAGGTGAATCTAGAGGGGGTCCACTCCAGCGACATGTTGGCAGAGCAGACTCGTCTTCCTTAGGAAACTGTGTTCATTTAATGTGGGTAGTGAAATACTTCTCATCTTCTACAACTCTGTGATGGCCAGTGTGATTTTCTAAGCTGGTGGTGTGCTGGACTGGAAAAATCATCTCAAGAAAGGCCCATCAAATCAATAAGCTAAATACAGTATAAGGGCAGGCTCAGTTACAGGACGCACTGTGGGCTTCCTGGAGGTAGTAGCAAAGGAGAGAATGAAAACAAAGCGGAGTGCCATTATGAACAACACGGTACGTCCTCTCTCTGACACACTAATATTGAAGACTTTCAGCTAAAGAATTATTCAGAAGAATTTGTTAGGAAATGTTATGGAGACTTCTTTATACCAACTGTAATAGGCCTCTAAGGACTCACTGTGACAGTAAGTGCCAAGTCAGACGTTTTCTTTCTTTTTAGTCATTCTGGTGTGTGTTCAGGCCATAGTGTCGATGTGTAGGTGTGTATATTTATTTATTTATTTAATGAGCTTCTGTAAAAACCCAGATTCCCCCCGCCGACAAAAAAAAAATATGACAGTAAACTATGCAATATATTATATATATATATTATATACACACAGTGATCCCCCACTATATCGCGCTTCGCCTTTCGCGGCTTCACTCCATCGCGGATTTTATATGTAAGCATATTTAAATATATATCGCGGATTTTTTGCTGGTTCACGGATTTTTGCGGACAATGGGTCTTTTAATTTCTGGTACATGCTTCCTCAGTTGGTTTGCCCAGTTGATTTCATACAAGGGATGCTATTGGCAGATGGCTGAGAAGCTAGATTGCTTACTTTTCTCTCTCTTGCGCTGACTTTCTCTGATCCTGACGTATGGGGATTGAGCAGGGGGGCTGTTCGCACACCTAGACGATACGGACGCTCGACTAAAAATGCTGAAAGATTATCTTCACGTTGCTATCTTTTGTGCAGCTGCTTCCTGAAACTTCATGCTGCACGGTGCTTCGCATACTTAAAAGCTGGAAGGGCACGTATTGATTTTTGATTGAAAAACAAACTCTGTCTCTCCCTCTCTCTCTGCTCCTGATGGAGGGGGTGTGAGCTGCCGCCTTCAACAGCTTTGTGCCGCGGTGCTTCGCATACTTAAAAGCCAAACAGCTCTATTGATTTGTTTGCTAGAGATTGTTTTCTCTATCTATGTGACATTCTGTGCTCCTGACACGCACTCCTTTGAAGAGGAAGATATGTTTGCATTCTTTTAATTGTGAGACAGAACTGTCATCTCTGTCTTGTCATGGAGCACAGTTTAAACTTTTGAAAAAGAGACAAATGTTTGTTTGCAGTGTTTGAATAACGTTCCTGTCTCTCTACAACCTCCTGTGTTTCTGCGCAAATCTGTGACCCAAGCATGACAATATAAAAATAACCATATAAACATATGGTTTCTACTTCGCGGATTTTCTTATTTCGCGGGTGGCTCTGAAACGCAACCCCCACTATGGAGGAGGGATTACTGTATATATATATATATATTTTTTTTTTTTTCACGGTATTCGTAGTCTGAATCACAATCTGATTGTATGGGTGGTTACCTACCAGGTAACGCTTGTGGTTGGTCAGCAAGTCGGCTAACATCCGCCACGGTGCCCTCTTTCAGTTGTGAGAAGCAGATCATAGAATGGTTGAAATAGTTTACTGTCAAATAATGCAAAGAGTACGCAACACGTGTTTCGCCCTAATTCTGGGCTCATCAGGCGTACACATTCTACTGCACTCCCTCTCGGAAATCGAACCTTGGAATGACGTCCAAGGTTCGATTCCCGAGAGGGAGTGCAGTAGAGTGTGTACGCCTGATGAGCCCAGAATTAGGGCGAAACACGTGTTGCGTACTCTTTGCATTATTTGACAGTAAACTATTTCAACCATATATTATTTATATATATATATATATATATATATATATATATATATATACATATACACATATACACACACACATAGTAAGTATTGGCAGACTGGGACAGCTGTCCCTGCCAGATTGGACTCCCTTCCCATGCCTGGCCAAGAAGCACAGGAGGAAAATAGATCTGAAAAGATACAGGAGGTCTCTTGCCTACACAGACATCAGGGCATAAGATCCCGTATAAGGAATGGGTATGCTGGCATCCCTGGAGGAATATTACTCAGCCAGGAGGCCAGCTTTAAGGAAGGAGAGGGGAAGCAGAATAATTACACAGTCCCCCAAAGTGCTAGATGGTAGCATCCCTGGGAACAGGTACATCCATAGACAACCACAGGGTATGTTGTGATTGTAGTGCTGTAGAGGAACTCTCTGGGGAGTTCCTGGATGCCACCAGGGGGTGCTATCTTGGGCTATGCTCCGTGGTCTTAGGGACATCTGACCAACCCGGAAGTGCTTCCATCAGACTATGCCCTGACACTAGAAGTACTGTTGGGTCCAAGATAAAAGGAACCGCCCTGCCACATCCAGGAGAGTTGGAGTTGGGAGGAATACATACATATACTATATTATATATATTATAGATAGCATATTTTGACACATATGTAGTTAATGTTGGGCTGTGTCAGTGTGCTTCTTCAAGAGGAAAAAACAATAAATAAAGGTTATTTAATCTCTGAAAATAATAGAAAAAAAAGGTTAGACACACTCAGTATTGACTGTTCAAGCTTAAAGAGTGCCATACTCCAGGAGCTCTGATGAAGAAAGACGTGGATGGGCAAAAGCTAGGAAGGTTTTGTTTTTAGGGTTGGTTGTGTCAGGGATCTGATAATGCTTACAGCCACCCAAGAAAACTTTGGAAAGTTAATGGCAGAAATTTCAAAGATGTACTTCACTCCTGTTCAGACTCTTACTTCAGTACTTTGTTGAAGTCCTTTTGGCAGCAATTACAGCTTCAAGTCTTCTTGGGAAAGTCTCTACAAGCTTTCTACCATTTTCTGCACACAGGTTTTCTTCAAGGACCTCTCTGTATACTTCCTGCAATTCCTGTCCCTGACAATGAGAAGCACCCCCACAGCATGGAGGTATTCATGTTGTCATATTTATTTCAAATTAACTGTACAACACAATAAAGGCCCGAATGCTTTCTGAATCCACTGTATACATTGTAATCATTGTGTGTAGTATGATGGGTTTCTAGTCTGGATGAAAGAGCTGCCAAGATTAGGAATGGACCCCCCATGGATTCAAAAGAATGGATATGCCAGTGCAGGAAGCAGAACACCACATGGCAGGTATAAGGCCTGGAGGAGCACTGCGTTCTCCAGTAGAGATTTTATCTTGGAACACAACGTGGACTAAGGTTACCAGAGAGAAGATAACAATATTCCCTCCTGACACCTCCAGGTAATCCTACAGAGGCGTATTTTGTATAGCTTTGGTAACAGATCATGCAGTTGCTATTTGTTAAAAGTAGCCTACCCTCCCATTGCCATATCAAATAAAGATCAATCTACTAATAATGTGTGTGGACCAAAATGACAAGGCCTAATATACAGTATGAGGGAGACGTAGACTTAGTCACTTTATGTATAAACCATACTTTTCCCCTGATTCTATTCCACATCAGCTTTCCCTGGTGTTGACAGTAACAAGTGTATAATAACATGGCTCATATTTCTGGGGACTGGCCTCCTCCAGCTGTTTAGTATTCAGAAGACAACTACAAGCAGATATGGCTTACTAAGATTTTCTTTTATTGCTTTTGTTTCAAATAAAAAGCTGTAAAGACCCGAGGCAAAAACTATACTAAAATGGCAACAAAGTGAGTCAGGAATTAACATTTTTAATATTACATTATACAGGTTATAAAAGAAACTTAATAAAAAAAACAGAAAACAGTCTACCATTGATATTTACCACATTATTGCTATAAATTATTTGATATGTACAATGTGTTTTCTATCATCACTTTTAATAGTGTTTTTTCTTAAAGCTTATAATAATTATGCTCTATAATGCAGTGTTTACTTCAGTGAATTTTAAAGATCAAAGTATGTGAAACCCTATGGAAACATACTTTTAATAACAAAGAGCGGTTTTCTTTCTGACCCACGTGATCCCATACAGCATTGCAGGAGCTTTTCAGGATGAAGACAGCATAAGAAATGAGACCATCAGAGGTACAACAAAAGTGGAAGAGACACCTAAGAAAGTACAAGATGTAGATTGAAGTGATATGGAGAGACAATATATATGTGGGCTAAAGAGTGAAAGGAATGGAAGAACGGGAAGAGAAAGAGAGGGAGGCCAAAGTGGAGGAGGATGGATAAAGAAAAAGAAGATATGAAGGAAAAAGGCCTGACTGGCGAGGAGGTGCAGGACTGAAGTATTTGGAGAAGGATGATCTACCAAACATAGAAGTGGGAAAAGATGAAGAGGAGGAAGAAGAAGAAGAAGAAAATACAGTGGATTTTAGATAATCTATTTATATCACAGGCCCAGTGTCAAGTGCTCAGTTCTGTCTTTAAGTGCCCACCCAGTTACCATCTGTATGGAGTTTGCATATTCTCCAGGTTAACTGCCTTCACTTCAGTGCTTGACCACATCTCAGAGTCGCTTGATCTAACTACTAATAGTGTACTAGAGGTATCTGTTGTAGTTCTGAAGGATGTTCACGAGTTAATGACGTTTTTCCGCTAGCAAAAAAAGACTAAATAATACAGGGTGATTTAACTGATTTCAAAGTACAACCGTGAGGTGCCTAGGAACTCATCACATACCGATTAAAAGAGGGGGTTATAGAGTTTCTGACTGTCACTGGAAGATGGCTCCCTTCAGTCTGTGAGGAGATGGCGACCCCTGAGTAGAAAGTGTTTTGCGTTCTCCACTTCATTAAGAGTGAATCTGTCATAAATGTGCAGCGTGATTTTCATCAGCAGTGTGGCAGTGATCCTCCAACAGCACAGAGCATTCGTCGTTGGTACCAATAGTTCCAAGAAAAATGATGTTTATGTAAAGGGAAGAGCACAAGGCGACCTCATGTTTCTGATGACGACGTATGGGATGAATTTGACTATCGCATTGATGTTGTCTGTACAGCTGGAGGAGGTCATATTGAGCACTTGTAAAATTACATAATAAACTTTATGTTCACCTAAACCATTTACAACAGTGGTCTCAGCTGTTCTAACCCTTTTCTTAATTAGTGACCCGTTTTTGCTGCTAATTAACTCCTTTTCCTTTCATTTTAATTGACTTGTTTTTTAAGATTTGTTCCCCAGAATTTCTTCATCGTTCCTCTGAATTGCTTCATTTCTTTCCTTAAATGGCACCGAAACAGAAATGAAATGTCAAGTGAGGGAGCCAACAGAAGACCAATTAAGTCAGGGCCTCAAACTCCAACCAATTTCACTCCAACTAGTTGCTTAATTTGGCACCAAGTCTTGTTGATAAATAAACTCGTTATTTTATTCCATGGCTTGTTGCTTCTCTCATTGTGAAATAGCAGACACTTCGATTGTCTCTTTTCTAAGAGAACTGCTAAAATGTTTTAGGGACCTGAGCAGATCAGCATTCCTGAGACCTTCACCTTTGTTTATTTTCAGATATTGGATGATGGACGCAGTTTGCTGGTCAGGTTTTGGTTCATTTTATTTAGCTGCAATTTAAGGAAAAAGAAGCAATTATGGGATCTGAGTTTTCAAGAACAAGTCAATTAAAATTAATTCAAAAGAAGTTAATTAGCAGCAAATCCAGGTCACTAATTAAGAGAAAGGTTAAAATGAAAACCTGCAGCCAATGCAGCCCTCCAGGACCGGAGTTTGAGATCCCTGATTTACAATTTACTGCATTGTTCTGTAATGATTTAAAAGTAACTTACAAGTCATTTTGAAATCGGATGAATTTTTTTGAATCACCCTGTAAATTAGATCAGAAGTTAGATTGGTGGGAATGAAAACCCGCAGCCACAGTGGTACCCCAGGACTGAACTTGGGAACCCCGATCTAAAATTGTAACGATTCAGTACTTCTCTGTCATGTTTGGATGCAGTCAGCCATTTTAACTTGAAACTTCTGCACAGATTTTAAGTCCCATTAGCCACAGACCAGCAACAATAACAAAAAACAGCCCAGGAAGCTTTACATCGCTGTAATTTTATCCACATGTTGGAAAATGGTGTTAAAAAACAATTAATGTAAACAACTAATTCATGTTATTACATTCAATTAACATGGTTATTTTTAAATATGCCTCATTGTTACCAAACTATATAAAGAGCAAAATTGTGAGAACAAACTCTTTGATGAAGTGACTGCAAAATTTAAAAACACTCCAACTTTCAAACCAAGTCTCCAAATGCACCTGAATGTTACGCCACATGTACATATTCTTCATTATTCAGTTATCTGGCCTACAAATATTTCTAAGCGATTACTAAATAGTTGCTTTGTTTGCCATAGGCGTAAATGCTTACATTTGTTTTCCCTTCCTATATTTCATTAAGCCCATTATGTAAAGTTTGCTCCTTTAATTGTGTTCAAATGCTGATGATTAGCAATGAGCAGACAAGGCTGTAAACAACATTGAATGCTAAAGGAGAGCAAGCATCACTTCACTACCATTTTCATTTGTCTGTTCACTCAGAAGCGTTTCTTACAAATGAGCAGACAAGTGAATGAAGCACTGATTTGCTTCACTTTAGCATTCAGGTTGTCAGTATTTGGATATATTTAAGGGAGCAACCTCTACAAAAGAGAGGGAAATGGTAAAGGAAATTTTACAGCGTACCTGAGATAGTATCATGCTAGCTGCAGATCAAGACCAGAATGCATAGTACTACGAGGAAATGATCTTCAGGTCCAAGTGCTGCTTCAGTGAAAGGCAGAACAAGAGGAACACCAAGTTTAACTAATATGCTGTTAGTCTCCCTGTTGTTTCCTGTTTCTCCTCTCCTGGCCATCTGATTGCCTGTTAACGGCGGTGCACCAGCAATTAACGCCTCACCTTCTCTCAGTTAACAACTTACAGCTTCACAGTTCTCTCGATTTAAAGGGACAGAGCATAAGAAATAAAGGTATGTCCTCATGTAAAGTTAATTGAAAATTACTGCTATCTTTAAGCTACAGTACATTAGATCGACATCAGTGTCGCAGTCATTATATTAAACATCCATCCATCCATTTTCCAACCCGCTGAATCCGAACACAGGGTCACGGGGGTCTGCTGGAGCCAATCCCAGCCAACACAGGGCACAAGGCAGGGAACCAATCCCGGGCAGGGTGCCAACCCACCGCAGGACACACACAAACACACCCACACACCAAGCACACACTAGGGCCAATTTAGAATCGCCAATCCACCTAACCTGCATGTCTTTGGACTGTGGGAGGAAACCGGAGCGCCCGGAGGAAACCCACGCAGACACGGGGAGAACATGCAAACTCCACGTAGGGAGGACCCGGGAAGTGAACCCGGGTCCCCAGATCTCCCAACTGCGAGGCAGCAGCGCTACCCACTGCGCCACCGTGCCACCTATATTAAACATTATTCACTACAAGTATCTGAAAAGGCCCAGAAAAGTCTACACTGAAAATAATGACAACAAAAGTAAACATACTGTAAGTAGAATCATAACTGAAACATACTAGCGGGTTTTGCCCCCTGTTTGCTTCACTCACCAACCCCCTGGCCTGCACTACACGCTAGCCTCTTTGCAATTCTGCCACTCGCATATGGGGATGCGAATGTACAATTTAAACAGATTTTAATTTTCATGTGAAGTTTTAGATTTTCATCCACACAATGTATAACTGCCCGTGATTGCATTTTGTTTCTTTCTCTCTATTAAATAAAATGACTTTTTCGAATGTTTGGCTCTGAGATTTGTTAATTGTCTTTGTAAAAGCTATTCTAATGGGAAACTGTTAACGTTTTAATTCGAACAGCATATCCAGATCTCCTTTGATGTCTGTTATCCGTGGGAGATGTACTACATTACCTTTCTTGGATACATCCTTCTTTCTACAGTAATTCGTGTGGTGGAAGACCAGACAGTGTTAATGGTTGTAGATATTCTACAGGATATTGTAAGTTGATGTTCTCATCTTCAGCACTATCAGCACCAACTGTTTCAGCATAGTCTACTGATACGTATTTTACCAATTTGGCGTGTAACTCATCGACATTTTTATCGTAAATTCATTTGACTTCCTCGTTTCTCGGTGCTAGGATTGCCCGTGTACTCATTTTTTCTGTTGAAAACCCTTCGTGATGAAATTCTTCAATAAGATTTGGACATAATAAGTCTTCTTTAATCGGGAACTTAAAGTGAGGAAAACATTAAATTTATAAGGGCTGGGAGCGCAGGAAGTGTGTCTGACAAAAGCATTCACAAGACTGAGAGGTGAGAGTACCGTGGTCTTGTTTGAAAATGGTTGCTAGGAGGGCGTGACTTTTAAAAATATCATGGCATATTCTCTTCTCGCAGGACTTGAAAAAATCTTTTCCAAAAAGTCATGTCGTATCTCCTAAAAAGACTAGTCATGTCGAAAGATTTTTTTATATAATAGAGAGAAATGTCTCTCTGTAAGTCATGGACCAAACTACCATCATGGCAACCAGGGTGCATGCCCTGGGACTTTGTCATAATGCTGACGTTTTTCTGTTTCAGAGGTATCCCACGCTCTTCCACACTACAATCATACACGGTTACTTGTACATTATATCACCTCCCCTCAATCTAATGTACGAGTAACCGCTGGCTTAAATCCCCAAGGCAGGCCAACCCTCAGCTCATTTTATCTTTATATGTGATATTCATAGACTGTAAATATAAGTGTGTGACACCCTTGTGCCTGTGTGGGGTCTTAATCTGGTCTTGCTGTAGCTCATTTACCAATTACATAGATAATACAAAAAATCTGATACTTGTTATTCATTGCTTGTCCTAATAAATGAATTAACTTAACAGTCACCAGATCGAATAAAATACCAAGTCAGAGAGGGAAGAAAAATTTGTAAAGAGTGTCTAATCACAGCACAATCTTCACATTAGAGCACAGGCGCTATACTGTATAATACACACTGTGAGAGAGCACTTGCAAAGATTACCTTCACAACACTCAGAAGGACTGCAGCAATACTAGACACTACCAGCCTCTTTTAACATGCACTGTATGCATTTCGGATGGAGGTGGGCTACTTAAACACATGAAAAGAGTCTGAACTGAGATTTGATACCATGCAGCGGTGGCATCACCAGGCACCATTCATCAGCAGACCTGAGAGAGTGAGAAGAAGCACAAGACCTCCCAAGTGTCTCCATATATAGGTGTTCACCCAGTGACCACTCTGTAAGCAAGCATCAAGGATTTGCACTTAATATGTGCCACTACAGGAAACCAGATTTGCAAAATTGGTATGATATTGTGACATACTGCTTACTACACAACTACTAAACGAGTATCCACAATGTTCCTTATCTCTGCACACCATTACAATAGCAAACATCTACTAAGGAGTGATTGACAATTCTATCCACCAACCAGAGTTTTTGTTTCATTTTCCATTTGTACCCAGTGTACCTTTTCTGTACCCACTGACTGGATGCCACCTGTTGAGTTTTGTGTGTGCCAGCTGTGCCAACTATAACACCCATGATGACATTGCTTCCTGTTAAAAACAAACTAAATTCTTTGGCTGTATTCTTTTGAGTATTCTGAAAATGCATTTGGAGAGATCAAGCTGCAGCTATATTATTTACAATTAATGTTAGGCAAAGATGAATAAAAAACTTGACCTACTGTTATCTCAAAACTGAGGTATGTATCATACTATGAGATTTATTTATTGTGACATCATTAATGCTAGCCATTTGTTTCACCTTGTTCCCCAACCATAACTCATCCATTGGTATAATTGTTTTTCACGTTTTTCAAAGTGTAAATATAATAAATGCCATTTTTGAACACATTGTTGAAATCTGGTTTGATGACCCTTCCATCAGTAGTCCTCAGATTCTTGCTTAGAAGGAAGACCAGGTCACTTCAGAAGCAGCAACGGCCAGCTCTTTATTACAGAGCACACGCTGGGGTCAAAGTCTTCCACAAGTGAGAAGGTGTCATACAGTAGTACCGTCACAAAACGTGGAGGAGTAAATACCTTATATTGTTCATAATACAACATTTGGTCTTCCAGATAATTCTTCTGGACTCCTGGCCAGCTATCAAAAATTGTAAAACTTCACGCATATACTTATGTAGTCGGAGTGCCTGCATCTTACAGTGTTCAGCACCAGGCTGAGCATTCATGAAGTCACTCAGACAGTGACGAGGTGCACATTGCTTCTATGACACGCTGGCAGTGCAGCCGGGTGACACAACATCTGTCCCTCTGACATATTGTGAGATCGAGATCAAGTCGCTAGGCAGTCTGCATGCCATCTACAGAAGTACATTAAGCACCGTGGTTTGTAATGAACATCAGGTGAACAGAAAATTATACTGTGTAATAATGTGACACATTTTTAATTCTAAAATAATTTTTGAATTCCACTCCTGAAATAACCATGCTCCATTTTTGTCTCTTTTTACTTCTGATGTTTCAGGTCATCATAAGGGTTAATAAAATAAATACAATAAAGAATATTATAATTAGATCTGAACTCTCCCTTTGGCATCAGTACATTAAAATAAATGTGTCCGTTTTCTTTTGCCAATTGCCTCTAATTTCATTTTTCATATAAAATGCAGTAAGTAATGCCGTCACATGACAAAGTACATCTGCATAATGTAAGATCATGGTCATCACGTAAATCGTTTGAAGGCAAAAGGAATCCTATAAAGTAAAAACATGTGTGTCATAATATGCAAATAGTCAAACCACATTAAACAACTACTGCTATCCTCATACTGCTGTACGTATTTGCTGTATACCGCAGGAAAAAAGAAATGCGGCACTTGTTGTCCGACTGAAATTTCAACCTTCATTGCTTCTATACCAATAAAAAAATTATACTGTAATAACAGGAAAAGCAAACAGTACAACAAACACAATAGGACAGCAATGGCAACTGCAAACTTTAACAGAGGCCAGCTGGCTGTCCTTCAGTACTTGGTATGGCTGCCCCCTCCTGGCACATCTGGCACACACATAGCCAATTAATCTCTGAATCTGCATTTGGGGGCAGTACCCCATTCTTGTGGAAAAGCCTGATGAAGCTGCTGGTCTTTGGCAGGCAGAGGTTCACATCTCCAGATGTTGCAATTCGGGTCATCCCAAAGGTGCTCTGTAGTGTGTATTAAGGAAATTCTTCACCCAAAAATTATAGTTTTATTATATGTTGTCCTATGTGACTTAATAGTGATGGGCAAAAAAAAAAAATTTAATCCATGTTTTCATGGAGAATGACGATAAAGTTTCTCATAGAATGGGAGCCTATTGCGACTCATATTGGACAACAGCACACAATATGAAAGTACACCATGAAACAAATCTCATGTTTTTCATGCTGCATAATTCACACATCGGATCATCCAGTCATGCAAAACATATGCATTTGTTGGTAAAATATTGTCAAATAAATCACACCTCAGAAGAACTCGCTCAAAGTTCACTTCACACAGATTAAAATGAATAAATTCACGTTCATAGTTCACCATTTCAATTTTGAACTAGTTCATGTTCAGTTCATTTTGTATTTTTTAAGGAGTGAGAATAAATGACCCAGGAGTTTACTTTTTTCAATTTTGCATGCCTTATATTAGGCCATTACAATAAAATACAATAATTATGAAGTCTTTTTTATTTAAATACACTTTATTGAGTTATACCCAGCAACAAACACGTATAACCATATATGCTAATATCCTCCCAGTCAAAAAAGTAATTAAAGAGATGCAAGTATACATATAAATGACCGCTCTATTTCCAACCGTGTGACACAAATGGTGACTGTGGAACCAGCATGTAGGTGAACTAACCTACTACACTGCCAGTCAAAATTCTCGTCACATATTACATTTCCAATGGGGAAAATTATAAAGTGGCCTCGCAAAGTACAATGTTTTCCTAAAAGCGAAAGCGGTGCTCGTGTCAACGGGGGTGAAGCTTAAGCACAAGCAGGCAGACACAGATTTTTCGATCGATTTTACATAATTTTTCCAAATACAGATAAATGTGAAAAAATTCGTATGAAATAAATATTCATAAAAATCCACTATTTGTGCTTCTCCGGATACCGTATTCAGATTCAGCTCCACCTTTACATTACAGGGTAAGGCAAAACATTTAATCTGGACCTAAACCAGATCCAGAATGTCACCTAAAACTGCACTAGCTCACGTTCAAGTTCTTCACTTGCAAATACGTTACGTCAAGATCACTGCTCTTAGAGAAAGGAGCTTCTTCAGTGAACACGCTCTTTTGAACTAGTTCATGCACAACACTGCAAATAAATACTTCTGGAAAATGAAAGTAGTCTATAAACAGCAAGCCTATTCTCACAGGACCGCAGGTATGAATGCAAGTCAGGACTGTTGACCTATGAATGAGGAGGAGAGGCGAATACTAAAGATCTACAAAGTCTCCTGAATGAGAAGAGAGCATTGGTGACAAAGAGGCTCTAAATAGTGAGCAGCAAAAGCTGAGTGAAAAGAAGGAAGCTTACAGAGCTAAAATAGAAAACAAGCTTACTCAGAATAACATGAAGAACGTTTAGAAATGACCGGGCATCACTACTGGACTTGAGCAGTCCAGGGCTCTGGTGATAGAGGACAAAACTCAAATCCTGAACCAATTTTTCCATTCATTTCCACCATCTTCTTCAAACAACCAGACAATTTCTGCTGCATCAACAACTTGAGTACTTAAGACCTGCGCGGACCAACTTTGCGGTGTCCTCTGTCACCTGTTTAGTCTGTCACTGAGGCTCCAGAAAGTGCTACTGCATTGAAAACATCCTGCATTGTTGTGGTTTGGAGAAGGCAGGTGTGTGGAATCTGCCTGTGGAATCTGGTCTGTGGCCAGGAAATCAGTGGTCCGTTTTTAAATAAATAATCGCACCTCAAGAAGGTGCAGGCATCAATTGGGAGAAGGTATGCATGAGTGCATTTCACTCCACGGTTCATTGGGGTGCCTGGCCGTCCGTGCCACATACACATGCAGAGGTGGGCGGAACAGTCATTCACCTCAATGATGGCGCGGAGGGAGTGGCTCCTCACACCTGTGCTCAATTAGGCAGCAGAATATAAAAGATAAAAGGAGTCTGGCGGAGGAGAAAAAAGGATAATGAAAGAACAGGAAAAGAATGGAGACGGAGGTTAAAGAAAGTAGAGAAAAAGGTAGGACATGGAGAGAGCTGGTGTGAGAGAGAAGGCAGGCAGGCAGGAGGAAGTATCCTGAAGAAGGCCAGTCCAACGGAGCGATCAAGGAGCTGGAGTGACGTGGTAATCGATGCAGCAACTCACCAAGCAAGTCCGGGAGAGAGGCAGCAAGTGCTGCAGGCGTAACAGAAGGCTCAGTGTGGTGTCCTGCAGGGGAGAGAGCCTGGCTAGCAGGAGTCAGAGGCTCGGTGTGGTGCCCTGCCGGGGCCACATACAGCTGCAGGGGCCCAAACCTAGGAGCAATGGTTCTGCGTGGTCTCCCGCTGGAAGCCATGGGCTGCTGGGACTCCAACCTGACAGAGAAGGTTAGCTGAACTGTCCATTGGGGGTCTCCTCAGCTGCAAGGATCCATTTGGCATGCATTTTAAAGGGCAGCACCGGGGACTGTGATTTTCAACAGGAGATTTCTCCCAGGGCGGCACGGTGGCGCAGTGGGTAGCGCTGCTGCCTCGCAGTTGGGAGACCTGGGGACCCGGGTTCGTTTCCCGGGTCCTCCCTGCGTGGAGTTTGCATGTTCTCCCCGTGTCTGCGTGGGTTTCCTCCGGGCGCTCCGGTTTCCTCCCACAGTCCAAAGACATGCAGGTTAGGTGGATTGGCGATTCCTAATTGGCCCTAGTGTGTGCTTGGTGTGTGGGTGTGTTTGTGTGTGTCCTGCGGTGGGTTGGCACCCTTCCCAGGATTGTTTCCTGCCTTGTGCCCTGTGTTGGCTGGGATTGGCTCCAGCAGACCCCCGTGACCCTGTGTTCGGATTCAGCGGGTTGGAAAATGGATGGATGGATTTCTCCCATGTTTTGACCTCGTTTTTATGGATTATTTATTGGATTAAATTTAACCTCCACTGAACACTATGATTTTTATTGGGTTTTTTATTTATTTATTGAAGACATTTTGAGTACTGTACTTTTGAACACTATTTTGTTTTTGGGTTTTAAATAAAAGCACTTGTTCATTTTTGCACTTACCCCTTGTCTGGCCGCATGTGTCCTCAGTTACCGTATCGAAGGTGGAAGGTTCAGGAAGCTCCGAAACAGGAGCGAGAGTGTGGAGCTGACTCCCACCGTCACAAGGTGCCTTTTCACCAAATGAGTACAGATGAGTGGTACTTAGGGTGTACTCACACTAGGCCTGATTGTTCCGTTCCATGCCCAAACGCGATTGTCCCCACCTCCCTACTCCCCCACTGGCCTGCACTCACACTGCACTTTAACGTTCTGGGCCCGAGCATGCTTTCATCATGACCAGGCAACTTCGTGTAAAGCCAAAACAAGATCCAAACATGGAGTGACAGCATGCATGACTTTACTTATCTAGTGGTTGTTTTGGAGTCGTGTAGGGCAGGATGACGCTTCACCCCCTTATGGATTTATTGAGTGTGCATTGGAGTGTTTTGCTGTTAATCGTGCTCCACGATTGCGGTGACAAATTATGTTAAGCGAGGAATTTGCAGCATTTCTTGCCAACTACAATTCACATTTGTGTGTAAGGTGAGAATAAAAACCTCATTTTAACTCAAAAGATATTGAATGAAATGAGAATTGCACTATCTGACTTGTCGCATCATGGACGTCATGTCTGTGTTCCGTGTTCAGGCATGTTTAGCGATCACACTGTTCCCGAATGCTATTGAGCCGTGCTTGGGCCCACCTCTTCCAAGCAGGCCAGGGCACAGAGCGATCACATTAGTCAAATGAGCGAGACTTTGTGGAGTTACATGTAAACAAAAACATGCTTGGGCAGGGAACGAATTGCCAGTGTGAGCACACCCTTATATTCCACATGTGTCAGAAATTAAACTGGAAATATATTAAAAAAATAAATTGGTCCTCAACTAGAACCTCTTTGAGTCAGGAACCAGGCAGGAGGAAACTTGTCCAATGCGTCTTTTATTGTCTCTTGCTGAAGAGAGAGGATCCTGCTACAGCAGTCTACTAAGGGACAGTACCCTTCGCAGAGTTTGCCAGCAAATGGTCACAGCATACAAGCAAAGAGCAATTTTTATAGATAACTAAATTTGCATAAATATTCACATTTACTCTGATTGGTTCAAAAGACATGAGATGTTTTAGCAGAGACTATAGCCACCTTACATTCCCAAAATAAGTCTCATTTCACCATATTCTTGGTCCTTACAGTACTTTTCGATACTTCTTGAGTTCCTGCGTACATGACCAGTCAAGTCTTACTGGGTACATGATAGTCAGCCAACTTCCTGAACCATCACCTCACACCTGCTGGTTGTTGGTTGTTCACTTGACCTTATCTTGTTTTCTGATATGCTTACCTATACCTGTTAACCTTTTATGCTACTTCTAAGATAGATGTTATATTTTAATATGGAAAACATATCAAAGCACTTTATGCACAATAACTATATTATCCCTAAATGACTATGTGACCCCTAAGTCTAATTTTTATTTCACACACTTCATGATGACCTTTGTGAGGCTGGTCCTGGACTATACGAGCCCTCTTATGGTAGACCACCTGGACCCAATGCAGTATCCCTTTCAAACAAAGATTGGAGTGGAGGATGTAAACATTGATCTGCTCCACAAGGTTTATTATCTCCTGGACAAAGCCTCATCACTAAATAACTACATCCCAGTGGCACTTACATTCCACATCATGATAAGGGGGATGTGAATACTTAGTTTATCCTAATAAAGAGTAAAAGTATTACATTTACGTTTATGTCAGGGGTTTATATCTCAAATTGTCCTGCCGCTGTACAAGTCATAGAACTTGTCTCAGAACACCTGGATACTGTATTCGGACAAAAATCCTAAAATAATTCAATGCCCTCAAGGGATCAGAGTACCATATATACTCACGGATAAGTCGGGGTTTGATTTTACCGTATAATTTCTGGTATTTTATAATGTCAGTCATATAAGTCGAATGTGGAAAACTCACGCTATTGGTACAAGGGATTACGATATGCTAATGCCCACCTGAGGGAGTAACCACGGTGCATACTGCCTTTTTTTTCTCTGTATTGTGCCTACGTGACCACACGGTAATACCCAAACTATTCCGAAGCGATGTTTGCACTGTTTTGTGTTTTGTATCTCACACCCTCATACACCTTTATCGTAAGAGCATCCCTTATCTACGATGGAGCATTCGATCAGAAGAAAAAATGAAGCTGGTTTTAAATTAAAAGTCGTTGAAGTGGCAAAAGAAATTGGTAACTGCGCTACTGCAACAAAATTCAATGTGTCTGAGAAACTGGTGTGAGATTGGAGGAGGCAAGAAGACGCAAAAAAAAATCGTAAGTGTCGCATTTTTGAACAGGCATATAAGTCGCGAGTATATACGGTAATCCACCTTAAGTTAGTGAGCATGAAGAGAATAACACTTACCATCTTGAATTTTATCTCAAACATGGCATTCATTGTTTTTTATTTAAATAAAGTGTCGTCTAGCATGACTTTTAGTAATGACAGTGGCCTTTAAAATGGGATCACTTGGAGAATCGTTGATTGTAATACCCTGATAAGACAAAGGTATATAAAGCTCATCCTCTCCATGTTAGCCACCATCCATTGTTGTCTTTGCTTTATGTGATATCTGCCTTCATAGCTTCAGACGACAAGCATTGTAAAATGAGATGCAGCACTCATGTTAAGGCAGATAAATGTTTATTTCAAAAAGGGTTAAAGCAAAGGAGTGATTAATGTGGGGAAAAGCACAAGTATGATTAATGACTAGTGCACCAGTGATAAATAATTATTATTTCACATACTAATGGAAGTCTCATTTTGCAGAGATTAAGATAACTGAAAATGAAATTCTCTTTCCCCTCGAGACAGCTCCGCCATTGATTTTCATTGCTCTCAAGTGTCACCTACAATTTAATGAACCTCCACTAAGGGATACCCATGAAAAAAAAAACATTCAAGGTTACTCCAAGTGAAGAACTTGTCAGCCTTTTTATAATTATTACTTGGCCATTTTCATTGGTTATTATTATGTTGGTATACTGTTGACACCACACGTAGATCTAAAGGGGGCCGATTTGATCTTATTTGGAGCACCGTCTCATTACTGGGCTCATCTCACAGGCCCTCTGGCTGTCTGACGGAGCCTCTGCATCTTCAGTAAGCTTAGACAGCTCAGTCGCTCAGACATTCAGTACTTTGGTGGGGATCCCATAACAGGGGACAAGCAGAGACTGGTACAAAGGGTGAGCCCATCTTGGTTGCAGTATATCTTTATAAATAACCTCCTAACACTGTCTGTCGGTTGTTTTAATTTGCCAGCTTCATTTGATTTTATTTATCCATTTTGTACACTGTATAGTAGTTAATACAGTATATATGGATATATTTTAAACTAATTTATAATTTTGTATTTTTCAGATTCTGTTTTAAAGTTTTCTTTTCATTTCAGTTATTCTGAGATAGTTTGTTATTTTCCACCTTATTCTTTGTTTATACAACATGTTAGAATCTGTCATGTGACCCTGATTATCTCGCCGGTTACATCACATGACGTGATGCTACAATATGGCAGTGGTTTCAAAATGCCTCATCCCTCATTTAGATAAAAAAAACAATAAAAACAACACTAGTGTTAGTTAGCTTTCGAACGAGTAGGCCGTAGTGTCAGGTTTCGTTTTTGGTTTACTAAACTCCTTTCTGCCATCGACTTTGTTTCTCGCTTTGCTGTTGTGTTCTGTTTGGTAGATCAATTTGCCTCTTTTGGTCCTCACCTGTTTACTCTCTTTGAATGTTTCTAAGCTCATGTAATCATCTCCTGGCTATTTTTCTCCTTCTCATAATAATCCGTCAAGGCTTATTACACTAAGGACATTATTTCAACCCTCAGATCGCATTTTGTCTCTTTGGTTGTGTGTTCACCGATCACGCTGAATCGATTTTTCACAAAGTTGTGCATGTACAGTAGGTTGCTGTTGGACCAACTTGAAACATCGGCTAGATGGCATTTCAAAAATGTCATCCTGAAGAAAAATTGTGCATTATTCCAAAATGGTTGACGTCGATTAAATTTTTTACATGTTGTGGTATATTGAGGCCGTACAGCTCCCCAAACACAGACAGGCACTGTGACACACAAGTGCGAAACCACCACATGCTTTATTTCTTTTTTCCCTTGTGGGAAAATGTCTTCCCCATTCCCCACAAGTGTAACACAGTCCCAGCAATACCGCTCAGTCCCTTCTCTCTCTCTCTCTCTCTCTCTCTCCTTCTCTTCTCTGCTGCCTCCACTCCTCTCCCAGCAAGGTTTGCCTTCCTCCTCTTGACTTTGGCTCCTCGAACGGAGTGAGGCGGCCTCTTTTATGGGGCACCCAGAAGTGCTCCAGGTGCTCTCAGATCCTCCTCCGGCAGCACTTCCAGTTGTGGAGGAAGTGCTGCAGTCCAGGGCTCCAAAACTGTCCAGGGCTCCAAAACTGTCCAGGAACCCCCTGGCGGTGGCCATGGGCCTCAGCAGGGTTGAGATTCTATGCTCCAAACCCGTGGCCCTGATGTAATCTAGGGGTGTTGCCCTCTCATGTTCCGGAGGAGGTATTGCTCTGGATATGTCCTCTCCCTTGGTCCTTCCATTATAGGGGCATCCCAGCTGGGCAAGGGCCCTGGCCATCCTCAACGATGTATAATAAAACTAAACCAACTTTAAACCCAGGCTACACAGCATTTTAAAAATTTTAATAATGGGGTTCAAAAAAGTCCTCTTTAAAACGAGTCTAACTTCATTCAATTTTGCATGTATATTGCTTTTGATACAACCTGAAATCTCGATTTTTAGGCCTTAGTTCCATCGAGAAATGGGGTTGTAATGAGCTGGGGTGGAGTGGGCTGGAGTGGAGTGGGGGAGCCCAAAGCCATAAACCACATTATGACAACAAAATGTAATGAATTTGACATTTTAAAAAGCTTGGCCCTGCTTACAGTGAAGGCTGCATGCCAAGACAGTGATTTAGTGGAACTCTGCAAGTGTTGTGGGATGGGGAACAACACAAAAATCATACATTGCTCCAAATCATCCATGTCTGCTTTCTCAAAACTTAGTAATTACATCATTGGTCATGCAATTTAAAATACAGGCTTCATGGAGTTTCAAGAATTTACTTGAGGAATTGTTTATGGGAGAACCAACCATTCAAAAACCAGGAATTACTCCAAAACAGTTAAGTGGATGTTCATGAAAGTTTAGATGCAGATCACAATTAACCCAACCCAATTTAGGAAGTTTCAGAAGTTTCATTATGGCTAGGAGTTTATCCCCTTCATGTTACCTACAACATTAGATTGACTACAATTTGCCTGTTGTCAGAACAGATCCACTAAAGATGCAATTGATTGCTCTGATGTTACACGCCATCTTCTCCCGCCTGGACATAAAAGACACATACTGTATGTGAGGATGCTGTTTGTAGATTACAGCTCAATGTTTAGTACTATAATTCCCTTGAAGCTAAACAGCAAGCTAAGCGCTATGGATCTGAACGACTTTGTGTGCAGCTGGATCCTGGTCTTCCACCGTCGGATCGGTGCCAGGTGGTTAGGCTGGGTGGCATCAGTTGCTCTAAACTCATTCTCAACACGGGAGCCCCCCAGGGACGTGTAGTTAGTCCTTTCTTATATTCCCTCTACACCCATGAGTATATGGCTAGGAACAAGTCTAACATCATTGTGAACGTGGTGGAGGATGCAAGGGCGACAAGGCTAAATACAAAGAGGAGATCAGAGCCCTGACACACTGGTGCCAGAAGAATTGCTCTCTCTTAATGTGGCCAAGAAAAAAAAGAGATAATAGTGGACTTCAGGAAGGAAGGAGGCCTATCACCATAAATGGGACCACTATGGAGACGGTATGGTATGGTACATTAGCTGAAAACAGAACAGGAAAATATGAACCTCACAGCTGGTGTGGGGAGCTGCTGCTTTCCACACATCCATTTTCTCCAGGATCTCCAATTTCCTCCCACATTCTAAAGATGTGCAGATTCAGAGTACTGACAACTCAAAAACCAGCCTTGAATGAAAGAGTGCAAATGTGCACATGAACATGGCCTACAGAGGACAATGATCTCATCCATAGGAGGCTGCTACTGTTTGTGAGCAAAACCCACCGCATCTGCTTCACCTCGTGTTAAGCAAAATTGCAGAAATGTTTGTGAACTTTGCCAAACTCAGAAAAATGCATTGAAGTCAATAGAGAAGGAGAAACTAATTAGTTTTAAGCAGATTATAATGGTGCAGTGGTCCTTTAAGTGTCCCTGATGGTTAGGAAAAACTCTGCAAACAATGCTAGGCCCATTATTATGGCCAAAAATATGACTTAAACTGGGAAGCAGCAGTGCTAACCACTGCACCCCGTGCCATTCGGAGATAAAATTAATAGAATTATATATCAGGTGTCACACACGTGTGCATGGGAGGCAGCTAAAGGGCTTGAATGAGGGTAATTCCGAGACAGACCAGGATGTCGCAGAGTGCACGGACTCTTTTTCTCGCTTTTCTACAGACTGTTCACGGGAAATCCCGCCTGGTCTTGATGATGTCAAGTTTGCTTCTGACACCTTTGACGTCACTTCCAGGTCCGAGCTAATGGATGAAGACCCTTCCAGGTCCAGCCCCTCTGATGTCATTTCGAGGCCCAAGCCTATGGAGGAAGACCCTTCCGGTTCTGACCCCCCTGATGTAATTTCCTATATTGGTCTTTAAAAGCCGCCACTTTTCCCCTATTCCTTCAGTTCTATTTTGGACTCTGAATTGCGCACTTCAGTGCTATCATTTTTTCAATTTTGCAGCCAGGAAACAATATAAGGGAGGCTGTCCCAAACTTGGTTGAGTTTGTGACACAGGACAGTAAAAGGTCTTGCAGATAGGTAGCATGGATTCACTAAGGCTTGCCCCCCACAGATTTGATAGCTGATACTAACCAAACAGACTGAATGGTCTGCTCTCATTTGTCAGATTTCATATGTTCTTATTTACTCACCTCTCCTGAACCAAAGAGTACAGCTAGTTTGTTTTTTTTCACTGCCGCTGCTTCCAAATAAGCACAACACTAAAACATGTTGATTCTTCACTCCTTCCTGTTGGTATCTACTGCACAGCACCCTCGGTAATACTGTCAAAGGGCTATTACACACAACTCGCAGCCAAGTCCATTACCTTCAAGACGTGAATACACCGACACATTTCTAGGTTCCATCTGTGTTTGTATGTATTAGCAAGTTTTCCACTAATTTTAAGCCTAGTAAATAGGATCGGCGTTATATACTCGGGTGCCTGGGCTCTCCCATCTGAAATATGCTGCTACAGCTCCACAATATCATGTTGGCCTTGTAAAGCATCATGGGGCTCTGGGAAAAAAAATGCCTAAGCCAGGTGAGCAATGAATTTCCAGGAAAATATTCAGCAAACAATGTCACCGGCAAACATCACATATTCACTACAACAAACACATTGGCAAATTTTACCAATCAGCACTCTTTCCTTCCTAGAGTAAAAGATTTGGCTTTTTGTGACTGAAAAAGAACTAAAGCTATGATGGAGCCAAAAGAACACACTGAGCGTTATTATCTGTATAAGATGATTTGCCTGGAGGGAGGATGAAATGCAAATTCAGGGCACATGTGCTTTGAAACTGTGATGACTGCTCCCTTTCCACCTTAAGAGATCTTTACTAACACTTGGTATTTTCTTTCCATGTGATATTTTAGCTTTGAGTTTCCCATGCAGATTCCTTGAATCTACATTACTAAATCCTCCTTCCTTTGAACTAAATGACTCATTGTAGTTGCCTGCATCATTCGTATTCAACTCAGTGTTATCTTGATCTTGACATGTTCTGCTTCAGCTCATTCCTTCTTCCTCCTCCTCTTCTTCTTCTTGTCATATTGTGTTTAGTCGGTCACTGTGGTACTGCTTTTGGACTACAATACCCCCAGATCCTACCTGGGTGGTCTTTTACAAGTGCACCTCTCTCATCTTCTTGTCATCTCTGCCATCTTTTATGGCATCTTAGTTTCTTCTTTAAAGTGTCACACTAATTCACTCCAATGGCAACCCTGGTTCTTCCTCTCAGTTTATAACAGGCTGAGAAAACGAATTCAACTTTAATATTTCCAATGTATCCATAATGAGGTTTCTCATTTGAATTCGAAAATGATCTCATAGGGTACAGGAATCAGGCCGTGAGTTCAGGAGGCCCTTATGTATCTTGTTTATTTTAGGTAACCAGAAGAGGGTGCCAGAAAGCCCCAAACCACAGACACAGCAATGTATCAATAACATAAAGCATTCTTATTCTACAAATCACCTTCCAATGAACACATCTCCAACACTTAGGTACCTTTGAACAATAAACCAACATTCATCCATCCATCCATTTTCCAACCCGCTGAATCCGAACACAGGGTCACGGGGGTCTGAACAATAAATCACAATCCTTCCTCCTTCTCTCCTCCACCGAGTGTTGTCCATTGCCTCCCGGCTCTGACTCGATTCAAGTAAGGCAGTGGGTCTCCTGTCCAGGTCATCCAGTGCATTTCCGGGGTTGGGTGGACACCAGAGCAGTCCTCCCCTGCAGCTCCTTCTGGTGGTCCCCAAAGACCCCGATAGGAGTCCAACTCCTATACCATCCTGCAGGTGTCCTGATCAGGTTTAGGTCGGAGGGACACTGCCATCTGTTGTGTGAGGAATGATCTGCTCCCTGTGAGCCCAGTGCGCCTGTTCCTTCCATTATGGCCCCCTGGCCGTGCATGAATCCAGAATAGCAATCCTTCCTCTGTGGAATGTGCACTTAGCAGGACACAACAGATAACTACAAATGGTTAAATTTGATTATAGGGAAAAAATGGACAAAAAAGATATTCTACACCTACAAGGGAGTCAAAGGCTTTCTAATACTAAAAAGAGAACAATTACAGCTTAAAACAGAAACTTAGAGGGAATTACAACACTGAAAAACGGCAAACTCTGCAGTAATTGTGCATGGCCATTGACATGAATCACATCTACTGTAATCAAAAAATCTATTTAGATGATGAAAATTATGTTTAACACTTAGAAATCTGGATGTGCCATAAAGTGCCCCGAGACTAGTAGGCCAGATGAAATAACCAAGCAACATGTCAAAAACAATTTTCCAGCCTAAAACTTGGGTTAGAGGTGAACATATAGATAGATAGATAGATAGATAGATAGATAGATAGATAGATAGATAGATAGATAGATAGATAGATAGATAGATAGATAGATAGATAGATAGATAGATAGATAGATAGATAGATAGATAGATAGATAGATACTTTGTTAATATCATATAAACATATAAGCCTGTTTAATCAGATGGGGTCAAATATCTATGTCCCCCCTCTTCCTTTGTGTGTGTTACACACCAAGATTTCTCGTCCATTTTGTGACCCTCGAGAAATAGCACAAAGACTGAAGCCACTGTGAATGGGGCCCTGGACCCAGTGGCGTAGCTAAGGGCGGGTGGAGGGGGCGGCATTATTGGCCAAAAGGCTCAGAACACTTCACGTGTAAGCAACAGGGTTTGGAAAAATATCACTCATGAATGAAAAAAAGTAAAATTCTCTGATTTTCATCCACTTTCAGACGGTCCTTCTGTGATGGCATCAGACACGGCAGTTGAAATTTATGAGGCAATAACAAAAATAAACAGAAACATTATCTTCCTAGAAATTATTATCGGTGTAAACAACTAATTCACAATGTATAATTTCGTTTCGTTATCAATCCGAATGTGTTCTTGCTCATCCCCACCTATCACTTGTACACCACACCGGTTCTGGTTTTCGCAGCATAATTATATTAAACTAATAATCAGAACATGGCTTATCAATGCGTCTGTACTATATTCTTGTCTAGTTGATGCTTATAAATAATTATATGTGAAAAAAATATTGCTGTTTCTCTATATATAAATAAATCAATGCAAAATGAATCTTAATTTTTCTCAATACGTCATTTTAATTTTCTATTTAAATAAGTTAACATATTCAGATACGTTGGAGGGCGGTAAATTGAAGCCCCACCCCACCCTGCCACACTCATTCATTCATTCAGCTACACTAAACCAGTCGACTGCTTCCTGTCTGTCGAGCAGCACATCGGTGGTCTGTGGGAGGAAAGGAGGGCTTTTACATGACCTCTGCAAAGGTGGCAAATGCATCCAGGAGTCAACCCGGTTAGCAGGGGAATTCATGCTTACAAGTGACCACTGAAATAATATCAAAAGGTTTTGTAGCTGTTATGTGGGGTCTTTTGAGATTGTAATGGATGTGCCCTCATACAGTGCCTTCAGAAAGTATTCAGACCCCTTCATTTTTTTCACATTTTGTTTTGTTGCAGCCTTGTGTTAAAATCATTTACATTCATGTGTCCCCCTCACCAACCAACACGCTATACCCCTGAATGACAAAACGAAAATGAGATTTTAGGAATTTTTGTCATTTAATTCAGTACTTCGCCGAAGCCCCTTTGGCAGCAATTACAGCATGGAGTCTTCTTGACAAGTGTCACACACCTGGATTTAGGGATTGCCTGACATTCTTCCCTGCAGTTCCTCTCAAGTTCTGTCAGGGTGGATGGAGATCACCAGCGGACAGCTGTTTCCAGGTCTCTCTCAAGATATTTGATGGGGTTCAAGTTCTGGCTCTCTCAGGGCACCTCAAGGACGTTCCCAGAGTTGTCCCTAAGCCAATCATGTGTTGTCTTTGCTTTGGTCTCAGTGTCACTGTCCTGTTGGAAGGTGACTCTTTTGCCCAATCTGAGGTCCAGATCATTCTGGAGCAGATTTTCTTTAAGGAGAACTCTGTACTTTCCCTCAAACCTGACTATTTTCCCAGTCTCTGTCGGTAAAAAAAACAACAAACAGCATGATGATCCTGCCACCACCATGCTTCATCATTGGAATTTTATTGCACATGTGATGAGTGGTGCCTGGCCATGACACTAATCTCGGTTTCATCAGGCCAAAGAATCTTCTTTCTCACAGTCAGAGTCCTTTTTGCAAACTCCAAGCAGGTTTCCATGTGTCTTTAACTAAGGATGGACTTCTGTCTGGCCACTTTTCATAAAGCCGAGATCGGTGGAGTGTTGCAGTGATGGTTGTCCTTCTGGAAGTTTCTTCCATCTCCACACAAGTTCTCTGGATCTCAGCCCTAGTAATCATCCAGTTCTTGGTCACCTCCCTTAACCAAAACACGTCTCCCATGATTGCTCAGTTTGGCCAGCTCTAGGAAGAGTTACGGCTGTTCGAAAATTCTTTCGTAAATTAAGAATTATGATGGCAGCTGTGCTCTTGAGAAGCTTTAATGCTGCAGGATTATTTGAAACCTTCTCCAGATCTGTGCCTCTAAGATCTGCAGGCAATTCATTTGACCCCATGGCTTGGTGTTTGCTCTGACATACACATCATCAACTGTGTGGCCTTGTAGAGACAGGTGTGTGCCTTTCCTAGCCAGGTCCAATCAATTGAATTGACCACACGTGGACTCCAAATAAGGTGTGGAAACACCTCAATGATGATCCCTGGAATGAGATGCACCTGAGCCAAATTTCAAGTGTCATAGCAAAGGGTCTAAATACTTGTGCCAATGTGACATTTCAGTCTTTTTACTCTTAATAAATTTGCAAATTTTGTTTTTTCTTTGTCATTCTGGGGTATTGAGTGTTGCTTGATGCAACATGAATGCAAAATGAATCTAAATGATTTTAGCATAAGGCTGCAACATTGCAAAATTGTGAAAAAAATGAATACTTTGTAAAGGCACTACATGTATCACACATTCGTTCAATCAGAATTCTGAGGACCAGAGCCAAGCCCACAAGCTCTCTGCAGATGATCTCCACAGACGTGCAGACTCCACATAGACAGCGACTGGACTGGCATTCAAACCCAGTTTCTTGGAGCAGTGAGACAGCAGTACTAACCTTCGCACAACCCACTTTTGTACAAGTGCTTCATTTATATATCAAAAAGGGAACAATTAGAAAATTATAAGGAACAAATAAATAAGTCCTATTCCCTGGCACCCTACTTCATGCACCAACTCAAAAGGCTCTAGAGATACTAAAAAGGGAAAGCAAATGCTATCACCCATATTGTAGAAATAGTGCTTACATGAGATTATCTCAAATGAGATTATGGTCCAATGATAATAATCTATACTTTTTGTGATCCTGAGTAGTAAACGTCAGTGTCATGGGAGTCAAAGCCGATCCTAGCAGACTCAAGCACCAGGCAGGAATCAACCCCATGCATATTCATAAAGGACTAAGATACAGTTACCAAACAATCTGACCTGCATATCTTTGGGATGTGAGTGGGAGCATCTGAGCAGCCTGAGAAAATCATGGCTTTGGGGAGAGCATTCAAACTCCAGAGACCACGACTGGGCCAGTGTCTTAGAGCTGTGAGGCAGCAGAACTAACTACAGTGCCACTATGCCACCCCAGGATGATCATTGACACGAAAGTCTCCTTATTTATGTACTGTAGAACAGTGAGCATAATCACCGATTTCTCCGTCAACCTTTTTTCAGTATTTAACACTTACTAATTAATTTAAAAGCTCTTCATAATGTAACACTTTATTCTGTGTCTCTTACAGCTTTGCAATACCAAATTTGTATCACAATTAGCGCAGTCACAGTTCTAATGAACGAAACACAAATACTGAGATGCATAAATAAAAATAGCAAACCTAAAAATGGTGTGCAGTGGGCAGCACTATGTTTCAGTTCTGGGTTATGAAAAGGACTTTGTATGTTCTTCCTAGGTTTCTGTACGCAGACCCATGGAAATGTTTTCATTTCTCAGTTCTTGTACATCAAAGCAAGTCAGCACCCAAAGGACCTGTTACAGGAAAGACCGTCTTTAGGGACTTTCAGACCTTGTCTAGGGCCTGCTAAACCTGGCTGCTGAAGAGGAGTGTTTACTCGTTGGTTCCATCACTATTAGAACTCCTCTAGGTTTGACAAACCTCAAGCAGTATCTCAGTATTATATTTGTGTGCTGATATGACCAACTGCATTAAATAGTTACAAGAAGTGCAAATGTTCAGTTTTGTCCACATCTTGATCAAAGTTCTTTGTGAATATAAGGAAAATAATTGGGTCAAGACAGCAGAAAAATGATGCACGTGGAGTAGCCAGTCCTTAGTCAGAAGTTGAAATGCATATATGGTCATTAATCTGGGACTTCCATCACTCACCTGCAGTTGGATACTGGACTTCCTGTTGGGTCACTCCCAGAGGGTCAGGCTGGGTCACCACACATCCACTGCTCTCAGCCTCAACACTGGGACACCGCAGGGTTGTGTGCTCAGCCCGCTCCTCTACACCCTCTACACATATGACTGTGTCCCCACTCACCATAGCAACAAGATTATAAAGTTTGCGGATGACACGACGGTGGTCGGACTCATCTCGGGCAAGGAGGGTGAGCTAGCATACAGGGACGAGGTGGAGCGACTGTCAGAGTGGTGCACAGTCAATAACCTGCTCCTCAACAACAAAAAAACAAAGGAGCTTGTTATTGACTTTAGGAAAAACAAAACTGACATCCAGCCACTCATCATTGGCGGGGCCTGTGTGGAGAGGGTCCCGGTGTTCAGGTTTCTGGGTATGGAGCTGGAGGATGACCTGACCTGAAGTGCCAACACCAAGGAGCTGCTAAAGAAGGCGCAGCAGAGACTGTATTTTCTGAGAATTCTCAGAAAGAACCACCTCCCAAAAAATCTGCTCCTTGCTTTTTATCATTGTTCCATCGAGAGTGTGCTCACGTATGGACTGTGTGTGTGGTACGGCAGCTGCACTTCCTCAGAAAAGAAAGCGCTCCACAGGGTCGTCAGGATAGCGGAGAGAACAATTGGTTGTACCCTCCCCACTCTGGAACAAATCTACACCTCCCGAAGCCGCAAAAAAGCAATAGACATTTCACAGGACTCATCACATCCCGGTCATTGCCTCTTCCAGCTTTTGCCATCGGGCAAGAGATACAGAGCTATGAAAACTAGGACAAACCGCCTTAACAACAGCTTTTATCCGAAAGCAATCATGGCCCTGAACTCAGAATAAAACTGCTCCATATTATTCTTCCAATGTGCAATATAGACCTTAAGTCAACAAGTGCAATTTGTATATTTATTACTATTCGGTTTGTTATTATTTTCTCTCTTCTTGTCTTTTTGTCTTTTTAACTCTTATTCCTCACACTGAGTCGATTGCACCTTCAATTTCGTTGTTCCTTTGTAAAAGTGACAATGACAATAAAGATCTATCTATCTATCTATCTATCTATCTATCTATCTATCTATCTATCTATCTAAGTCACATACCCTCTGGTAAGATTTAGGATGGAGATCAGAGGACAAGCACATGCTTTACCAGTAGGGGTCCTAGATTTGATGTCTTGTCCAATGCCACTGGAGCAGAGTGTGACTGCGGTCCATGTGTTGATGCAGAAGAGCAGAGCCACTCAGGTCAAGGTGGTAATAAGAGCTTAGGCACCTAATAGACTCAAAGTATCCACCTTACCTTTCAGGGAAGCTAATGAGAATGCTACATGTCAATACCAGACAGAGTCAGTAGAATGTCTCAACAATTTGTGTATCTTCCATTACAGTACTAGGGTGTTGTATCGTGTTAGCCATTATGAATGTCGAGAAAAGCCAAGCAAAATGACACCTTTTATTAGCTAACTAAAAAGATTACAATATGCAAGCTTTCGAGGCAACTCAGGCCCCTTCTTCAGGCAAGATGTAAGGTCACAAGCAGCATCACTGATGGGCTGGTGTTAATGACTGAGGACTGTTTTTTCTGCCCTCTTGATTTTTGTCCTGGGAGAAGGAGGAAGAGGAGAAGTTTTCTAATCTTGTGTTTTTGTTAGTTCTTTCTTTTTTTTTTTTTTGGTCATCACTTTTATTTTTGAGCTATGTAAATACTGTATAGATTCACCTTCACTTATGTTTGTGTATTGTTGTATATATTCAACTAGCTGTACCCCGTGGCTGCAGCCACATAGTAATGAAACAGGACAAACTTTAAAAATCAGTAGACGTTGGCACTATATCTGATCGTGTTCAGCTCTGACGGGAGAGCATCCCACCTGTGGGGAGAAAAGCACATGGCCATGGTATCTCTGGCAATCAGCAGCTACCCTCTAAAACACATGGAGCTCTGATCTCTCTCTCAAAAACGTCAAAAGTTATTCCTTAACAATCTGTAGATGACAATGTCTGTTGAACAAACAGGTATTGCTAACTAAACAGAGGCAAGGTGCACTCCAACACGTGGCGAGACGTGTGTGTGGATCCTGATAGCCCAGTGCAGTCCCAAGGACTGTGTACTATAAAAATGGTGCCGTCCTTCAAATGGGACATAAAACTGAGGTCCTGACTCTCTGTGGTCATACAAGACTCCTGGGCATCCTTCGTAAAGAGTAGGGTGTATCCCAATGTCCAGGCTAAATTGCCCACAACGGCCTGGTCATTCTGGCCCCTCATCATCTCTAATCTCTCTCTCTCTCCCCTTCACAACCTAATACCTAATGTGTGGTGAGCCTACTGGCACAATAATGGCTGCCGTCACATTATCCAGGTGTGTGCTACACACTGGTGGTGGTTGAAGTGGTTCCCCCTCTAACTAAGTGCTTTGAGTAGTAAAAGAAGTGCTACATAAATGTAAGTAATTATTACTATAATTATTATGTATGGTTTAACTGCTTTCTTGCATTTAACTAGCTTGTGTGTTTTAAAAGGTATGAGTTTGTGCGTGTGGCAGACTTTATCAGCGACTGATGTGATTGGCAGTGGCATCTTCAATGGAGGAGCTTCAGGTGCACCTCCAGGTCTTTGTACAAATCGGACTAAAGAGCGCCATCTACAAACATCAAAGAAGGACGTTTGACAGAGAAAAGTTTTTTGGCAGCAGATTAACCAAAATGGGATATTCCTGCACTTTCAGATGTGTGTTTGGTGACACCTGACCGTGCCTTCAGGTAATTTGTGCGTTTGTCAGATGTTTCGTCACCGAGTCAGAAGAGAAGATATAGCAGTTAACGGCTTTGCAGCAGAGCTCATTTCAGTGTTGGTACAGGGCTTTTAAGTGCTTCAAACTTGACAATAATCTGAGTCAAGTACAAGAAGCAAAACCTGTAATGTTAAGGGCCAGTGTTAGGGCAGAAGTGAGGACTTAAGCAGCTCAGGTTACCAACCTTTATTGTGAATTTCAGGACCAGGCCGGTTGTGCAATCTTTTCATCTCTTTTAGCTGGTAAGATGGACAATACAAAAAAGAACTGTAAAATAAGTTTACCAAAGTTTCTTTGCTTGATTTCTACAAACTGCACATCACTCAGGATTGGTTCCCAAGGCACTGCCAGCATGTTGTGAGTGTGTCGTCAGTATTTGGCAGCACATACAGTTGGGAGAAGGTCTTCTCAAAAATGAACAAAGTAACAAGTAAGGAAGTCAACTACCAGGTAGAGATCTTGGTAAAGTAGGAACTGTAGTGAAGATCAGACACTTAGCTGATATGAACAGTTTAATGTGACTAGAGCAATGTCATTGCGAAATCACTGTCTTTTAAAATTACACACTTATCGGCATTTTAGAATCACTCTTGACAGCTTTTAATTTAGAAAAAGTTTTATAATTAAACCATATCATGCAATATCTACCTTTAATGTCAATGTCTATTATTAACACGTGTGCTAAATTACCTGGGCTCATAGTCTCACCACTGTATACGTCTTTATTGACAATTCAGCCCACCACCTAAAAAGTTTGCAGGCCCCCATCTTAGAGCAGGAGCCAGAAGAACAGCCAGGCTCATGCAGCACTTCTACTAGCACTTTTCTCTTTTGATTTTTAACCAATTATCTTTGTCTTTTCTACTCTGCCTGGGTTTTTGGACATGAATAATTAATTCATTTGATAACTTTGCAGATTTAAGTTCATTGTAAGGGTCCTAAAAACATAAGCACATCCTGACGTGCAGCCATTTTGTTTTTCACAGATGTCACCTTTTTGTGGTTTTGTTACCTTATGTGGAAACCTGTTATGCTGGGTGCATGGTCTCATAGGTCATAACCGGTGACATTCACTAGCATAAAGGTCAGCATCTCAGACCTCTCAGTATCCAAGATTTTGGATAAATACAAAATTGTCTCCTGTGTTAGTTGTTACTATGAATGTCTACCGTTTTACCTAAGATATGTGAGGTGAATTCATGGAAATCCTGTTTTATGTATGTATTTCTATAAATTTCTTATATATGTGTTCTTCAACAAATGCAACACTTTTTTTTATTTCAAGTCATGTCAATTCAAGTGGTTTTATTGTCATATTTACATTACTGTCCTGGAACACCACTTTGACTGTTCATGGGTGCCGCCAGCCTGGGCAAAACACCAACAACTAGTAAAAGAGCCCAGCAGGCACAAGGATAACTGGAAGACAAGGACATAGTCAAAAAACCATAGCAAAGATGAGAACCAGGTGAAGAACTGTCAGTAACCTAAGCCAATAACTGTGAGACAAGATCAAAGTCAGATGGAGTGCAGAGTTCAACAACCAGAGAAACAAAACCAAGAACATCTTTTCAAAAAAGGTTTGATGGGTTTTGGAATCCATGCAGTCAGATGGGGAAGCGTACCCCTGGATGACCTTTTATCCTGTCACTTTGTAAATGACAGGCTACGACCTCCGAGGACACGCCCACTCTGAAACGATCCGAGCAGCACGAATCAACAGTAGTGCTGTTAGAATCTTTGTGACAGGTTGGCGAGTGTAACCTTGCAAGGGCTATAGTGGGGATCAGGGACATTCAGTTCAGGTCTATGTAATAAAGAGTCGGAAAGTGAGAATACGGTCACCCTTACAGGATAACACAACATGTTCAATACAAATGCAATTTTTGGAGTATAGTAATCTGTAAAAAGAACATCATGTTACAGATTTCCTGTATTGGGTTTCTTACAGTTAGCAAACTGAAACACACTTTGTTTGCCAAAATGATTAGCAGATATTCAGAAATATACGGCGGCTTACCTTGCTGGGCCTGAAACTGGCATTTGAACTGAAGACACTAGTTACTCACCAACCAGCTTATGGGTTTTTGGGATTTCATTTTTCAATTACTATTTGCTTTTCACAGTTGGCTCATCCAAAGAGACTCCTAGGATGACAGAATAACATCAGTTACAGATTCATTACTCACCGTTTCCTTTTTTTAATAACTGAAGCTGCCTTAGCAGGTCTTCTGCTGTTTGACGTTTGGGTGGAGACATGAAGCACCAATGGCAATGAAAACTGAGGAACAATTGGTGCACAAAGGCCAAAAACAATTCTTGCATTACAATTCACAAAGGCATTAATTCCACTGGTGCAGTGGGTAGCGCTGCTGCCTCGCAGTAAGAAGACCCGGGTTTGATTCCCAGATCCTCCCTGCGTGGAGTTTACATGTTCTCCCCGTGCCTGCATGGGTTTCCTCCGGGTCCTCCGGTTTCCTCCCACAGTCCAAAGACATGCAGGTTAGGTGCATTGGCGATTCTAAATTGTCCTTAGTGTATGCTTAGTGTGTGCGTGCCCTTCGGTGGGCTGGCGCCCTGTCCGGGGTTTGTTTCCTGCCTTGCGCCTTTGTGGGATTGGCTCCAGCAGACCCCCGTGACCCTGTAGTTAGGATATAGCTGGTTGGATAATGGATGTATGGGTGGATGGATTAATTCCACTTGGAACATTATGAGGAACATACCAATTAATACCATGGCCATACCCCTAAAATGAATGGTATTCATAATTGCTGGACCAGCCTGATGGCATGACCTTGGGAAAAAATTAAACAAAACGAAGCAACTGAAACATGACGTCACAACACAATATTGTCACTAATTGCATTTACATTCCCCAAAGTAAATCTCTCAGAAGGAAAGCAGACAGGCTGAATAGGATTCCTGCCATAATTAACCACTGACAACCCACACATTACACATTATCTTGTTCTTCCTCTTCATCTTTTCCCACTTCTTGTGTGGGTCAATGTGTTTAATCAACCTTCTCCAAACAGCTCAGTCCTGTACCCCCTTGCCAGTCAGGCCTTTTTCCTTCAGATCTTCTTTTACTTTATCCATCCACCTCTGCGTTGGCCTCCCTCACTGTCTCATCCTTTGTACTTCCATTCCCATCACTCTTCTGCCCACATCTTCGTTGTCTCTCCTCATCACATGTCCATACCAGTTCAACTTACTTTCCTGTACTTTCTTAGGTGTCTCTCCCACTTTTGTTGTACCTCTGATTGTCTCTTTTCTTATTCTGCCTTTTTTTGTAACCTCACACATCCATCACAACATTCTCATTTCTGGCACATCTAACTTCTCCTGCACTCCCTTTACTGCTCATGTCTCAGCTCCATACATCATTCATGGTCTTACCACTGTCCTTAAAACCTCAACTGTAACCTTTGCCTTAATTATTCATTTACACAATACTCCTGGTCCCTTCTTCCCATTGTTCCATCCACACTTCACTCTGTGAGTTATCTTTATCTAGTTGTTCATCTCAGGCTACCACCAATCCTAGATATTTGAATGTATTCACGCTTCTCAATAGCTCTTCCTTCAGCCTAACTTCTGAATTCTGATCATCATTACATCTCATACATTCTGTCTTCTTCCTGTTTATCTTCAGTCCTTTATCTTCCCAAGTTCTTCCCCATTTTTCCAACTTCCTCTCCACTTCAGGTTTTTTTTTTTGTTGCTACACAACACAAGGTCATCAGCCAAAAATCAGCACCAGGGGGATTGGTCTTGTATCTTATGGCTCAACACATTCATAATCAGATCAATCCATCCATCCATCCATTTTCCAACCCGCTGTATCCGAACACAGGGTCACGGGGGTCTGCTGGAGCCAATCACAGCCAACACAGGGCACAAGGCATGAACCAATCCCGGGCAGGGTGCCAACCCACCGCAGAATCAGATCAATCATTCTGCATTATCAAAGAACACAAATTATCAGCTTCTACCCTCACCTTTTTACATACTATAAGCATAAAACAAAATGGAACGCTTCAATTTCTTGTTTTATAGTAATAACTATACTGTAAGAAACTACAATCTTAGAAATGGCAGGAAAGAGAAAATGTGCCGTTAATGAGTGAGACTGTTTAAATAAAATGCGCGAAAGCAACCAATTAGCAAAAATCACAAGGCAGTTACATTATCTGACTGAAAAGTGTTAACAGTTTGTATACATCTAACTGCTATATATCATCTTCCTTAAAGGAACTCCACAGATCTAATGCAATGTAATTAAGATCTCACAAGTTTAGGTGTGTAGAGTTAATTAGCACATCAGGCTAATTCAATTTGCACAACCCACCATACTCACACAAAAGAACAGTTTGAGCATTTAATTGTTTTAAAGGCAACATACTCTCTGCTATCTCAGTCCTCACCCATTAATACTCATTAGTAGTAAAATGCAACACCTTAAAATAATGTATGCTAATCCAGAAAATATGTTGACATCCGAAATTCGATAGTATGATCTCTCACGTCATCCATGCATCCATTTTCTAATGACTTGGTTAATGGTTATTGGAAGCTTATGCTCATCCCAGCAGAACTAGGCCTACATTAGGAAACAGTGGACATGGCACTAGGCCATCGCAGGGCACACACACGCACACCCCTGCACTGACCAATTTAGAGTCACCAATTTATCTGAGATGAACCCAGAGAAAGACCCAAACAGTCACTGGGAGGACATGATAGCTGCACATATTAAGTGTCTGAGCCAAGACTCAAACCCAGGAGCAGTGGTGTAGCATAACCATATTTTCAAACGCCATGTTGCAGGGATTCCAAAACTCGACCCTGGGGGCCCACTGTGGCTGCAGGTTTTTGTTCCAATCATATTCATAATCAGTGACAACAACTGATAACACTCATCAGATTTATTTAGCTGGGTTTTTTTTCCCCTCTTCTCTTATTCTACATTCAGAAAAGCACCGCAGCATGATTTTTACATTTGTAAGACATTTAGAAATATTTGTTTTTGCTATAGATTTAAATGCTTAACTCTCTTTTGTTGATTGCATTATATTTCACCCTTTCTCTGTGCAGAATGCTCCCTTTGTTGTGTCTTAATAATGACAATTAAAAACGAGCAGAGCAGACACCCAGGCAAACAACACAGAATCATGAAAGGCTGCCAATACTTTAGTGTCAGAACCACTAATTAGTAAATAATGGATTAAATAAGCAGGACACCAGGAAAAGTAGAATGAAAATCAAGATAAAAATTGTAAAAGAAAAATACATTTTTCCCATATAACTGCTTAGTACATTTTAGTATTTTTTTTTTTTTTTTTACCAAACTTAGTTTTCAAATTGTGTGGCACGGTGGCGCAGTGGGTAGCGCTGCTGCCTCGCAGTTGGGAGACCTGGGGACCCGGGTTCGCTTCCCAGGTCCTCCCTGCGTGGAGTTTGCATGTTCTCCCCGTGCCTGCATGGGTTTCCTCCGGGCGCTCCGGTTTCCTCCCACAGTCCAAAGACATGCTGGTTAGGTGGATTGGCATTTCTAAATTGGCCCTAGTGTGTGCTTGGTGTGTGGGTGCGTTTGTGTGTGTCCTGCTGTGGGTTGGCACCCTGCCCGGGATTGGTTCCTGCCTTGTGCCCTGTGTTGGCTGGGATTGGTTCCAGCAGACCCCCGTGACCCTGTGTTCGGATTCAGCGGGTTGGAAAATAGATGGATGGATAGTTTTCAAATTTATGTATTGTTCCCAAAACACAGAATCTTGGGGAAAAAAAAACAGTTCACTTAATTAGCCCAGGAGTCCAAATAAAAACAGAAGTTGGTTGGAACCAAAACCTGCAGCCACAGTGGGCCCCCAGGACCAAGTTTGGGAATCCCTGCCATATTGCATTGTATCCTTGATGGTTTTGCAGTATGTTATACTAACTAGAATACATGAATGCAAATGGATCACCGTTAGTTTCCTAATGTCCTTTGCCACTTTACCTTTTTTGTGTGTTCATCATTTCCCCCTGCTCACTTACTGTTGTCTTCTTGACATTGTGTATTTTTTAATTTTTCCCAGCACTTTAATGATAATTCCATTCTTTGTCTGCAGGGTAAATCAATCCCTTAAAGTTAAAACCCATACATGTTGTGGTTAAAATAAACGTTAACATTATACAAAGTTATTGTCTGTCTGTATACCTGCATTGTTATCACTCTTTAATTTAATATTGTCTTTATCAGTATGCTGCTGCTGGAGTATGTGGATTTCAACCTTGGGATTAATAAAGTATCTATCTATCTATCTATCTATCTATCTATCTATCTATCTATCTATCTATCAGTTGAGCCATTCTTATCTAAGATGATTATTAAACACCTGCAGCAACAGACAAGTTGCTGTGACATTAGTTTGCTTAGGGCAGTTGTGTTCATTGGCTCACTATTGTGCTTCCTCTTTTGTTATTAATGCCAAGATGGGAAAAAAATGGCAAATTGTAAAACAGACATTTTAAAGGAACAGGAGGATGTGGAAGAAAAATGAGACTTGGAGGCATCACATGGTCATTTAAGGATAATACAGTTATTGTATGCTTTCTACACTAAAATATAGCATCTATCTTAGAAGTATTATAAAAGGGTTACTAAACATCAGAAACTTTTGGAATTTCAGGAAACAAGATAAAGGTCAAGTGAACAACAAAAGGAGAAGGTTGATGTCATCTACAGAATGTTCTAGCGAGATTAAGAAATCAGCAGATGTCCTGCACCCAGCACCGTCACATACAGAGAATTATCAAGAGTAAGAGCTGAACCTGAGAGAGAGATGTGAGAAGAAGAAGAATATAGTGAAACATGACTTTTATGTTTAAGCTAGCTCTGCTCTCTGTCTAAAACATCTCACATCTTTTAACCAGTCAGATGGGTGTGTAAGCCAACGAACCAATCAGAATAAACATCAGGTAATGTGTATACATTAATTCAGCAGTGCTATGTGAATTCAGCTGTTTATTGACCATTCTGCTGACAACCTCTTCCCAGGGCTGTCCCTTAGTAGACTGCTGTAACAGGAGTCCAAGCATTGGCTGAAGAGAAAATGGAAGACGCAATGAACAAGCTTCCTCCTGTCTGTTTTTTTTTTTGGTTTGATTAACTATTTACAGTCATATGAAAAAGTTTGGGGACCCCTCTTAATTCTTTAGATTTTTGTTTATCATTGGCTGAGCTTTCAAAGTAGCAACTTCCTTTTAATATATGACATGCCTTATGGAAACAGTAGTATTTCAGCAGTGACGTTAAGTTTATTGGATTAACAGAAAATATGTAATATGCAAGTCAAGTCAAGTTGGGGAGCATTTACTGGTACAGTGCGTTGCCACAACCACTACACAACGAAACAACTCGGGATCCTGGTTTGCAACCCCCCAGGCAGATAACACGGTCCAGTCCCTCCCTCCAGAAATGACCCTCTATCTGCCGCAGCCAGGTGTTACGTGGGTGACCCCTTGGCCTGGTCCAGCCACTCGGGTCCCCAACAATGAGGATCTTACGAGCCGGATCACCCTCGGGGAAACATGCCACATGGCCGTAGTGCCGTAACTGACGCTCCCTCACAATGCAGGTAATGTGCCTCATTCGGGACTCCATGAGCAACAACTCATTTAACACAAAGTCAAACCAATGGTACCCAAGGATTTTCCGGAAAGACACAGTACCAAAGGAGTCCAGTCTTCATCTCAGGTCACTGGATACTGTCCACGTCTCACAACCATATAGCAAGACAGGAAGCACCAGTACTCTAAAGACTTAGACCTTTGTCCTTTTGCATAGATATCAGGGGCGCCACACACCCCTTTTCCAGCGACCTCATGACCACCCATGCTCTCCCAATCCATCTACTGACTTCATAGGAAGAATCACCAGAGACATGAATGTCACTGCCAAGGTAAGTAAACCTCTCAACAAGGTCAACACTCTCTCCGCAAACAGACACACTGCTGATGGCTGTGCCCAAGAGGTCATTAAAGGCCTGAATCTTGGTTTTTATCCAGGACACTCACAAGCCCAGACACTCAGACTCCTCACTCAGTCTCTCGAGCGTCCCGATCAGAGCCTCCATTGACTCCGCGAAGATCACAGCATCGTCAGCAAGTCAAGATCTGTGAATCTTTCTTCACCAACAGATGCCCCACAGCCGCTGGACCCCACAACCTTGCACAACACCCAGTGCATACAAGCATTGAACAGAGTAGGAGCAAAAACACATCCGTGACGAACCCCAGAATCAACTGGGAAAAACGCAGAGGTCCTGCCTCCACTCTGCACAGCACTCACAGTACCAGTGTACAGGCCGGCCATGATATCCAGCAACCTCGAGGGGATCCCGCAAATCCTCAGGATGTCCCACAGGGCAGCTCGATCAACTGAGTCAAACGCTTTGCGAAAATCGACAAAGGCTGGAAAGAAACTCTGCCAATATTCTCGTTTTCCCTCCATGAGAACCCTCAGTGCCAGGATGCGGTCGATGGTAGACTTCTTAGGCGTAAAACCAGACTGTTCCGGTCGCTGGTTGGTGAGCAAGTGATCACGGATCCTATTGAGGACGACCCTAGCAAGGACCTTACCCAGCACCGAGAGCAGCGTTATCCCCCTGTAGTTGCTGCAATCCAGGCGATCACCCTTCTCTTACCAGATAGGGACAACAAGTCCCGTTTTCCAGTCAATTGGGATGATGCCAGTCTCCCAAATGGAAGCAAAGATTGCTTGCAATGCCAGGAGGACAGCCTTACCACCAGCCTGGAGAAGTTCACCCCGGATACCACAGATCCCTGCAGCCAACCCCAAAAAAGCTGGTTCAACACCTGTGCAATCTCAGTGAGATTGGGTGGTTCACAGTTAATTGGAGGATCAGCCTCAAGAACCGTGGACCCAGAGATATCCAACGTCCTAGCCGGAGGATCAGCTTTGAACAACTGCTCAAAGTAGCCAGCCCAGCGGGTCACAACTGCAGTGTCATCTGTAAGGACCATTCCATCAGCTGTCCTGACTGCAACTCGCTGAGGAACAGATTCAGATGTACATAATGCTTCAATTCCTCTGTAAGCAGGACGTGGGTCGCTAGACCACAGATGGTGTGTCACTTGCTCACAGATTCCTCTAACAAACGCCACTTTATCTGCCCTCAGAGCCCTCACAGCCGTCCCTCTCAGTTCCCGGTACAGAGCAGAGTTGCCATTGAGCCGTGCGCTGTGACTCCTTTCGCTGATATCCAGGGTACCCTGCGAAATGAAACACCTCCTTCTGGGAACACCGGTAACACCAATACAACCCTCAGCAACCTTCAGGGATTTGTCACGGAATGTCTCCCATATCACATTAGGATCGGCAGTCATACCCAAATCTGAAAGTTCCTCACACAAACTGCGTGCAAACTCATTAGAAACAGCCTGGTCTTGGAGTCTGGCCAGGTCCATGCTCATTTTCCTAGTAGGTGGTAACCTACTGGACCTAAGCTGGATCTTCAGAGTAGCAACAACAAGTCTGTGGTCAGAATTCACAAACTGGACACTTCTGTAGACCCTGCAGTTTTGCAAGAGCCTCCAGCGTCTGCCCACAAGGATGTGATCGATCTCCTTCACAGCACCACCAGTATTGGAGTACCAAGTCCAACGATGTGGTTCAGTGTGCTGGAACCAGGATCTAGCGATTCGCAGCCCCTGACCTTTTTCAAAGTCAAGGAACAAGGAGCCACTTTCACCACGGTCACCAGACCCATGGGGACCGAGACAATCCTCATAGCCATTGCATTGAAGTCACCCATGACCAGAGGAGTGTCACCTCGTGGGCACCCATCAATCACCGAGCGAAGCTGCGAATAAAATGTCTCCCTCACCGAGACATCACTCATCGTGGTCGGAGCATACACTGAGACAACAGACAAGGCACCCAGAGAGTGCCTTAATCTGAGTCTCATAATACGCTCATTGAAAGGAGTGACATCGGACATCATCGGAAGAAGCCAATCTGCTACAGCAACAGCTACTCCCCAAGTATGACAGCCATCAGACCGACCGACCAGACCAAGAAAAGGTGTACCCATCTACAGAGATCTGGCCAGTCCCCGGTCTGCGTACCTTAGAGAGTGCCGCCACTGAAATGCGGAGTTTTAGCAGCTCCTCCGATAACAGAGGAAGATGATCATCTTTCCGGAGAGATAAGACGTTCCATGCGCCCACCTGTATGAGCCGCCTCAAATTGGGACCCGAGTGCTACCGTGCAGCGGGAGACGCCTCAGCACCACACCAGTTCCGATCCCCAACAGACCTGACCCTATTGGCTCTCCAACGGTCTCGGCTCTTCCAGGGATGGGGCTCTCGAGGGTTTTCCCCCATCCCCTTCATGATACAAGCAGCCTTCAGAGCTACTCCAGTGGAGAGCAAAAAGGAGTATTTTCTGTAGTCTCGGAGCTTTGTGAAGTTTTTTTTACAGTGGCTGGAGTGCCAATCCTGCCACCAACCCTCATGATTTCCCTGCAAGTTGAAGGACCGCTTGCAGGGCCGATGCAGTTTAACATCATACCCAGGACCCATAACAAAATTAGACAGGTGCATAAATTTGGGCACCCCAACAGAAATATTACATCAATACATAGTTGAGCCTCCTTTTGTAAATCTAACAGCCTCTAGACGCCTACTATAGCCTTTGATGAGTGTCTGGATTCTGGATGGAGGTATTTTTGATCATTCTTTTATACAAAATCTCTCCAGTTTAGTTAAATTTGATGACTGCTGAACATGGACAGCCTGCTTCAAATCATCCCATAGATTTTCGATGATATTCAAGTCAGGGGACTGTGACGGCCATTCCAGAACATCGTACTTCTCCCTCTGCATGAATGCCTTTGAAGATTTCGAACTGTGTTTTGGGTCATTGTCTTGTTGGATTTTCCAACCCCTGCGTAGCTTCAGCTTTGTGACTGATGCTTGAACATTATCCTGAAGAATTTGTTGATATTGGGTTGAATTCATCCGACCCTCGACTTTAATAAGGGCTCCAGTCCCTGAACTAGCCACCCAGCCCCACAGAAGGATGGAACCTCCACTAAATTTGACAGTAGGTAGCAGGTGTTTTTCTTGGAATGCGGTGTTCTTCTTCCGCCATGCAAAGCGCTTTTTGTTATGACCAAATAACTCAATTTTTGTCTAATCAGTCCAAAGCACTTTGTTCCAAAATTAATCTGGCTTCTCTAAATGAGCATTTGCATACAACCAGCGACTGTTTGTGATGTGAGTGCAGAAAGGGTTTCTTTCTCATCTTCCTGCCATACAGATGTTCTTTGTGCAAATTGCGCTGAATTGTAGAATGATGCACAGATACACCATCTGCAGCAAGATGTTCTTGCAGGTCTTTGGAGGTGATCTGTGGGTTGTCTGTAACCATTCTCACAATCCTGCTCATATGCCACTCCTGTATTTTTCTTGGCCTGCCAGACCTGCTGGGTTTAACAGCAACTGCACCTGTGGCCTTCTATTTCTTGATTTCAGTCCTTACTGTTGAAACTGACAGTTTAAACATCTGAGATAGCTTTTTGTAGCCTTCCCCTAAACCAGGAGACTGAACAATCTTTGTTTTCAGATCTTTTGAGAGTTGCTTTGAGGATCCCTTGCTGTCACTCTTCAGAGGAGAGTCAAAGGGAAGCACAACTTGCAATTGACCACCTTAAATACCTTTTCTCATGATTGGACACACCTGTCTATGAAGTTCAAGGCTAAACAAGCTAATCCAACCAATTTGGTGTTGAAAGTAATCAGCATTGAGCAGTTACATGCACTCAAATCAGCAAAATGACAAGGGGACCCAAATTTTTGCACAGCCAGTTTTTCACATTTGATTTAATTTCATACAACTAAATACTGCTTCACTAAAAATCTTCGTTCAGAAAACACCCCAGTACTCAGATGTTCCTAGGAAATGAAAGACATACCACTGTTACCTTTTTTGTTGAAAGTAAATTATTATGCAGGCGGGGTTCCCAAACCTTTTCATATGACTGTAAATAATCAAAGAGGTCCTACTTTAGGACATTTCTTTCTTTAATATATTTCTAAATTTAATTTCTTCCACAAGGAGAAAAGAGGCCAATGGGACAAAAAAAAAACCCAAAATAATCATCAGGAAAAAGGAATTGAGTCAAAACTGGGAGATTGAACATTTCAGAGAGCAAAACTGAAAGTGCTATGCCAAAACCTGTGGTCTAAAGAGAATTGCCAACTAGAATCCGTAAACTGCAAAATAAAACTGAGTTGAGTATTATTGTAATTTATCCCAAAGCTAGGATACAGAGTGCTATGAGCCACCATCTTAAATAGCATCGGAGTTGTGATGTCACAAGACACGCAATAAGAATCATGTGGTGAAAATTGGCATGGACACCATAAACAAGATGGCTAACTCACACAAAATAACAATACTACATAGCAGTAACTACAAAAATAAATGATGTAATGTTAAAATATCGAATTTACCAGTTAGTCTGGTCCCTCTCTCTCTCAGAAAGCCTGACACTGCCTGAAGGCACATCAGATGAGAATCCCAGTCATTGCTAAGAACAATAACAGCATTAAGGTACTCATCAGAATATTTATTGACTGAACAGCGCCATCTGCTTTCACGTAATACTGTAGACACATTGCCTAACGTCCTGACAAACAGCAGTCCTTCTGACTTCTGGAATTCTATATGAATGCATTTGGACTTTAACACTAGGCTTCATAATTGTTTTATATTTTAGAATATTAGAACATCCAAACAATTATGCCGAACACGGGCCATTCAGCCAAACAAGCTCGCTAATCCCACATTCTTTAAAATAATGGCAAGTTGGTATTCGCAGTAGAAAACATATCTCGATTTCTTTGGATGAGTAGCTACAGCTGTTTTGTTTTCTGTCAGTGAAATCATCCCCTGTGAGAACTTCACATTCTTCAGAAATGCTAGCTAATGTGACAAAATCCTCCTTCGGGTCATGTTATTCTTTTTAAAAGATTAACTTTCAGTAATTGAATAGGCTTATGTCATGTAACTTTTTAATTCACTGGGCTTACTCGTTCTTTGACAATAGCAGCACCTTGTCATTTAGCCATAAACTTGTGATGATCTAAAGGAGGAAGAATGAGAGGTGGCAGCCTAACTGCAGGGCAACTTAAACGCAAAGTTTTGCATTGTGTCTTGGGAGCAGAAACATGATGAATGAAGAGACATTGAACAGGAAACGTTTATGTGCATGAACCAAAGGAAGCATTTGGACCTTCACTGCAGATGCCATCAAGGAGATACTTTGGTTGGACTTTTATTGTTGCACAGTGTAATGACCTTTGACATCTCTCTGTAGTATAGTGACATATCTACATAGAACAGAAAGGTCATTCAAGGCTTGTTAATCACAAGAACCAATTTAATGTTACTTGGTTATGATTCAAAAAGAAGTATTTAACTGTTTAGTATAAATACTAATTGGGAATATAAACTCTTTCTGAATCCTGTAGTGGTATGAAGGTTTGGACCTGAGCTGCCTAAAATACTTAATAATGGGTCTGACTTGAGTTTGAAACATTTGAATTTGTTCTTGACAATTAATGTTAAGCATTCAGACACTGGAAGTGTTGGACTCCATCAAGGATGTGTCTTGTCATCACCACTCCTGTTTGTGGTTCTCATGGAAAGGAGGTCAAGGTGCAGCCGAAGATGTAAGGGTGTCCAGTTGGGGAGACTAGGGGTAGCATCGTTGCTTTATGAAGATGATGAGATTGCAAACACAAGCAGCAGAAATGATGTTTCTTCTCAGGATGGTTGGGCTGATAAGAGAAAAGCTCAGTGATTCAGAAGAGCCTCTGAGTAGAGTTATTGCACCTCCGCTTCGAGAGGAGTCAGCTAAGGTGATTTGGGCATGTTCTACGGATGCAAGGCGGTTCCCCCTACAGCTGATCTGGACACATCCCACTGGAATTGTATCTCTTGGTTGGCTTAGAAACAACTAGGAAGAGCTGGAAATCTGTAGCTGGAGACAGAGAAGTCAGAGCTGACCTGCTGCCACCATGACCCTCACCAGGAAAAGCAGAATTCACAGATGAGATGAGATTTAATAGTAAGTCAATTAAGCATATTTTAGAATTACTTGGAAAGTAGTAAGTTGTGTTAAATGCTTTAGAATACCTCATTATATGTGTTCACATTTTTCACAACTTTGTACTACAAAAAATAGAAGTCCTATTTAATAGCCAGAGATGTAACACATGTGGTAAAACATACAAGCACTTAAACATGATAGAAGACATAAGCAACGTATTATATTTTAAAGATCATTTATTATTGTGGGGCGGCCGTGTGGCGCTGCTGCCTCGCAGTTAGGAGGCCTGGGTTCGCTTCCCGGGTCCTCCCTGCGTGGAGTTTGCATGTTCTCCCCGTGTCTGCGTGGGTTTCCTCCCACAGTCCAAAGACATGCAGGTTAGGTGGATTGGCGATTCTAAATTGGCCCTAGTGTGTGCTTGGTTTGTGTGTGTCCTGCGGTGGGTTGGCACCCTGCCCGGCATTGGTTTCTGCCTTGTCCCCTGTGTTGGCTGGGATTGGCTCCAGCAGACCCCCGTGACCCTGTGTTCAGATTCAGCGGGTTGGAAAATGAATGGATGGATTTATTATTGTTAGTAGCATCTTGTATTTACAGCCTATTAATAGCTGCTTTATAACGGATACCTAAACTAAAGTGTCTTCAAAAATGTCTAATGGTGCCTGATAAAGTCTCATGTTTTGATTATAATGTAGCCGCTTTCAGATAATCATTATTTAAGGATCATCTCAAGATTTATTGATATGTTGCTTCCAAATTATAGGATACTGAATTTTATTCTAATATGTAAAATTTTATGAGCATACAAAATAAACACTCCTTGCAAAATCGACATAGTGGTTAACTATATTCACAGACGGCCGGAGAGACAATGAACAAGATGGAGGAGTGGAAGGGTGGGAAGGAGCACATAAGCTGGTAGGGGTTCATTAAAATGGCCCTTCACCTTCAGTTCGATTAGGCAGCTTCAATAATGCTATGCTAAGTTCATTAAGATGCCTTTTATACTTTAAAATGTAGCCCTTATTAGCTCTGTCATGGCATTTGTAAGACGTAGTGCGATCAAATACTTAAAAGAGCATGCAAAGTAAACTCAAAACCATATTTAAGTAGAAAATAAATATAATACGAACAGTTAGAAATCAGACATTTTTATTTTATAACGTGCTTTTCATCATATTGTAAAGTAAAGAAAAATTATCTATTTCTAATTTCTCTTATTTTTATAACTACACTGATTAACACTGCTTGGTATACAACAAAAAATTGGATGTATGTTGTATAGTCCTTCTATTTAAGTAATGGCTATTCACAATTGCGAATACTTTAATATTCCTTCTTTCTTTCTTGTTTGAACAGATTAGAACTAATAAATTGAATCATTTTAAAATATACAAACAATCGTAGTTAACAAATGAATCCATTCTGTGTTGAAGCATTTTGTACTGGCCTTCAGAATTTTAGTAAAGAAAACCAGCAGCTAAGAGTATTCAGACCTGGCCAATACTTGGATGGGAGACCATCTAAGAAAACCTTGAATTCCTGCTGGAAGAGGTGTTGGTGAGGCCAGTAGGGGGCGCTTACCCTGTGGTACTGTGTGGGAATTTCAACACCCCAGAGCAGTGACGGGGACACTTGTAAAAATGGAGTCATCCTCAGAATGAGACATAAAACCTCATTCTCTGTGCACATAAAAGATCCCTGGGTATCGTTTGTAAAGAGCAGGGCATTCCTTAATGTCCAGGCTAAATTGCCCACCACGGCCTAGTCATTCTGGCCCACTAATCATCCCCTGTCTCTAATTGGCTCTCTTTCTCACACTTTCACCACCTAACAGCTAATGTGTGCCGAGCGCCCCATTGCAAAAATGGCTGCTGTCGCATTATCCTGGTGGATGCTACACATTGGTGGTGGCTGAAGTGGCTCCCCACTCTCACTGTGCTAAGCACTTTGAGTAGCAGGAAAAGTGTTGCATAAATGTAAGGAATTATTATTTATTAAACTTTGACATGGTGCATCTTTTCTTATCTTGCTGAAAATAATGTTTCATCTTTAACATTATACGTTTTGGTGATCAGTTCATCTTCTAACCACTGAACTATTCACAGTAACAGAAATGTTGACCGAGGTGTCCAAACCTTTGCCCGTCACTGTAAGTGCTCAGCCCAGAGCTGCAGTATTTTGTACACAGTGTGGTCCATTTCATTGACTGCTTGTAAATACAGAACGTGTTTTATTGTAGCCCTGCTTAATAGCCTCTCAGTTGTGGGGAGCCTCAGCATTTCCTGGCCACAAAGCAGCAAGTCACCCAGGTGGCATACTGACCCATTTCACACATGCACTCACTCATATTTGTCAATTTGGAATCACTGATTACTTGGTCGAAGTGGGCAGAACGGATAGGTAAAGACACTCGTATAATAAAACATTCTAAGAAGGGATGGCATTTACCTTCTAGAATTAAAAATTTAAAGGTACTTATGCAAAGCGTGAAAAATGGCAGAACCCTGTTGGACTCTTTTGCAGACTCCCCTGAGATGGCTCTTATGTCACCAACTTCAGCAGCAGGCACTTGCTGCCTTCAGCGATTATTAGAACAGCTGGTATTTTCTTGATATTTAAGAGCACCTGGTGGTCCGTAGTATTGACAGCTTTCAAAAGGTCGCTAAAGTCTTCTCTGATTAGCTTTACAGCTGCTCAAGGATCAAATGCCGAGTCACACAGTCAACGCCTCATAAAGTGTCAATTGTGTCAAATTATGTGATGTCTTATTTATTCTAGTCAATAACACCAAAATCTGTATACTAAAAATGTGGATAATTTAGCTGGCTGGGGAGGTAAGGGTTTTGGTCATCTTCTTAAATAGTTTAAGAGTGACACTCGTCCTGTTCCCCCAGCTAATCTAATAATTCATTTTCGTAGGTAGCAAGAAATAGGGAGCCAGGGAACCCTTTTGCAGTGGAGCCAAAAACATCAAACCTATTTCTGTCAGTTTCCAGGACCTTAATTCCCATCAATGTCTACCTCAGGACTGGCACAGCCCAAGTATAATTAAAGGCTTTTGCTTACCAACTTCAGATTCTCCCTACCTAAGCACAGGATTGTGTGGAGCCCCCAGCAAGGTATGCAGGCACATGAGTGCTGACACTCCACTCTTTGTGGAAAATTCCTTTACACTTTCTCATTGTTTCTCGCTTTCCCTTACTACATTTTGCCAAGCAAGAAACAAAATAACATTCTTATGATAAAAACATTTCCGTAAGTGAGACTGTGTGCTCATTCTTGAGTTGACTGATTCTCACAAGTTTTAGCTAGTCCTGCCATTGTTAATAAACAAGTAAATCCTGTAAATTAAAAGGATTGAATAGCCAGATGGTGTAGACCAGTTCAAATACTACACATTAGTCTTTCAGAGAAAGAATGGCACAACCCAAAGGACACATTTGTACTGGCAGCTGCTTTTCTGATGAACCTGAATTTTCCACAGGACATGATTTAACAGATACAAAATTGATTTAGCTGTGCGTACTTATCTAAAGGAACCAAGCAGTATTTTCAGTATTACAATTATTCTTACCGAACATAAACTAATAATAAAGCCTGTTGTCCAAATTCAAATTTGCCTGTACAAGATCCCTGAAACTCAAAACGCAGCCATTCGTCAGGAGGTAACACAAATGCTTCAGTTAGGTGTAATTTGCAAAAGTAGTGAATGTGTATTCGTCCTACTCTGCTTTGTTTTGTAAAGAAGTGAACTAAGGCATGTAGAGACGAAACCGAAGTTTATTTTCATTCCCTTTCCATTAACAAAAAAAAAAAAAAGAGAACATGGTGTCACATAGGGCGGCACGGTGGCGCAGTGGGTAGCGCTGCTGCCTCGCAGTTGGGAGATCTGGGGACCTGGGTTCGCTTCCCGGGTCCTGCCTGCGTGGAGTTTGCATGTTCTCCCCGTGTCTGCGTGGGTTTCCTCCGGGCGCTCCGGTTTCCTCCCACAGTCCAAAGACATGCAGGTTAGGTGGATTGGCGATTCTAAATTGGCCCTAGTGTGTGCTTGGTGTGTGGGTGTGTTTGTGTGTGTCCTGCGGTGGGTTGGCACCCTGCCCAGGATTGGTTCCCTGCCTTGTGCCCTGTGTTGGCTGGGATTGGCTCCAGCAGACCCCCGTGACCCTGTGTTCGGATTCAGCGGGTTGGAAAATGGATGGATGGATGGGTGTCACATAAACAGCTTCTCCCCAATGCCCCTATGGCATCCACCATGCACTTGGTGACTTAACAGAGAAGCCAGTGGGCATGCAGTCTGTGGAGTGTAACATTAATTAGCGCCCATAATATCTCATATGACCACTAACTACATATATACTGGAAAAATTGATTTGGGGGAAATTCATAAGTAACAACTACAAAAAAAATTACAAAAGACAGATTACAGTTTGCTGCAAATGGAGTTGTCCGATTGTAATGGTCCCAAAACCTGATAATTTTGCATAGATTTTAAACATTTAAATAAAGTTTCTAAATTTGATGCACACCTGAAATGTGGTGTAGAGATGTTGAGAAAATTAGGACAGGTGTCTTATATCTATACATTGGAACCAACTAAGGAAGCCTGGCAGGTACCTTTTGAGGAAACCAGCTGTGAGAAGACTATATTTTCCACCCTGATTGGTCTATATGAATTTGTCAGGATTCTGTTTGGGCTTCATGACACCACCCCTAACATTTCACCATATGATGGATCAGTTATTATGTCCTCATTCTGAATATACTTCATAATGTTGTAATGTTTAGCACTGACTGAGATTCCCATTTAACACACCTGTAGGCAGTGTTAGACACTTTAAAGGATGCTGGTTTAAAACTGTCAATCCAATAAAATGTAAATTTGGCATGTCAGAAGCTCGTTACTCTTTAGGTTACTTCTAGGGTGATGTTTTAACACCATGTGCAGTGAATGTATTAACAACTGCAAGTGATTTTGATGACAAAAAAAAGATATCACCTCCCTGTTAGGTAGACAGGTATAATAAATGTGTCAACACAAAACATGTAGTACTGAAACAGAACTGGGCTCACATTGTCAAAAGCGCTTCATGTTGAAATTCATAGGAAGTATTGTTGTGTTGGTATTATTTCAGCTTCTACTTTTTGAATTTCTACTTAAACTAATCAAACTTTTACAGAGTTAGTCTATTATTGCATTTGAATGTGTTTTTGGTCACTTTAAAACAGCAGATTGTGTTCAATTCTGTAGGCACATTCAGCACACACATTTCCCAAAACACAGACTGGTGGAGGTGTGGGACCAAATGTTGGAACATTTTAATAAACCGTATTCTTGCATATGCTACCACTGCCGCATCTGCTTTCAGTTTCTAGAAATGATTGTTTCAGCGACTTTGAAAATTACACAAATTAATGTCATTTCAAAGATTTTCAGACTACTTTCAATAGAGAACCCAGTTTGACTGACCTATGCAGGCCACTAGCTGAAAAAAAAGTCAGTGGGCTCAGTTTCAAATCTGAAGCAATTTGTTGAAAAGGACTGAAATGTGCCATTTACTGTCTGCAGTGTTTGTTTAAGATTCCTCATGGCAGGGATAAACATTTTTTGTATTGTGCTTTAACTAAATATCCAGTTATTGACCCATTTTTATTACTATTTTCTTAATTACATCTCTTAATTAGGAATCATTTTTTCTGCATTAGACTCCATAAAGGAAACTCTTTAATAAAACTAGATTAAAGTTTTTATGTGTCAGAAAATCTACTATATAATAAAACCGTAAGGTTTGTGCGTCCAATCCCTCAGAGCGATCTGATTGGTCAGTTTGGCTTGGATGATGCAACAAAAGTAGAAGTGCGAGTGTAAGACGCATGATGGGGAGTAAAGGCGCATGCTGAGAGAGTCGCCTTCAAAGGTGGAAATTTCAAAACCGAACAGGAGGCAAGAAAGCAACCTCAAAAATAATGACAGAGTCTGAGAAGCAGGCTTTAGAGGAGCACACTGGAGAGAAGCAGTGACGGTAAAGAGACGTTCACACATTCACAGATACAGAGGAAAAGCACTGAAGGAACACATTGGGCAAGAGATAGCAAATATTTTTAATTAAGGTGACGTGGCTAGTATATATTAAAACAACAACTTGAAGGTAAATGTTTATATATTTAAAATTAATAAAATAAGTGCATAACTGATAAGGGTAAATTTTACTATCTGAATCATAGTTACTACTGAGAAAAAAAGAAAATACGATCAGTGACACAACAGAAAGAATATTTCTAAGAAAACATTTTTTCAGTCACCATCTATCAGAAAGAATGTAGTCATTAATACCGTTTTTTGTTCAGTCATGGTAAAGACAGATATTTTTTAAATTAAAGATTAAGTGATGAAATATAATCAATAAGCCAGGACATGTTCAATAGTAAAAATAAATAAAAATAAAATAATCCAAAACCAAACCAAAATTCTTAGGAAAACACACAAACAATGAATTGTGAATCAGAAAAACAAGAAGAAGATAAAACCACTGACATACCTGAACTCTCAGCCAACCAGGAAGTGGATGATGTTGACCCTTATACCTCTGACCCAGTGAGGTCACGCGCCACACATTTATCTAACTGATCTAGATGATCTTGTCTAACAACAGCATAGCAACCATCAACAGAAATTCTTCAAAATAGTGGCACCCAAAGAAAAAACGTGCACTACAGGAAAATGTTAAAAATGTTTAGCATTCCTAAAATATTTCATCAAAGCCCAAAGAAAACTCAGCAGCTGATTGTCACAATTTTAACAGCTCTGAGGAGTTGGGGGTGTTGATCTGTTCAGGTTTGGACTGTGGGCAGCTATTGTGACATCTGAATCTGTACACATGGTGTATGGAGAAAGGGAGGGACTGTTGTTAGTTATCCAATAAATGTTTACAATGGTTGTAAAGATGCTGCAGATGTTCTATCAGACGGTTATGGCGAGTGCCCTCTTCTACGCGGTGGTGTGCTGGGGAGGCAGCATTAAGAAGAAGGACGCCTCACGCCTGGACAAACTGGTGAGGAAGGCAGGCTCTATTGTAGGCACGGAGCTGGACAATTTGACATCTGTGGCAGAGCGACGGGCGCTGAGGAGGCTCCTGTCAATTATGGAGAATCCACTGCATCCACTAAACAGTGTCATCTCCAGACAGAGATTGAGGAGATTGTTCCTCCCCCAAACTATGCGACTCTTCAATTCCACCCCTTGAGGGGGGGGATGGGGGGTGAAAACGTTAACATTATTCAAAGTTATTGTATGTTTTTACCTACATTTTTATTACTATTTAATATGGTCTTTATCAGTATGCTGCTGCTGGAGTATGTGAATTTCTCCTTGGGATTAATAAAGTATCTATCTATCTATGTTTTCATTATTGACAAAATCATAATAATAATAAGAAGAAGAAGATACCACCCTTCAGAGCTGGTAACATTGGCTTTATGGATTACGGTATTCTTTTATTGATGAGGATTGAAATACCTTAACTAGTTAGACTTATAGAGTGAACTGACAATTTGATTAAATTATGTGTTTTATAAATACAAATATTCATCCATCCATTTTCTTAAGCCACTGAAGTTGGAGGGATGTTGGAGCCAATCCCAAATAAAATTTGTAGAACATTCAAAGATGTCCACGATCAGTCATAAGAGTTTTCTGATGTTTTCCAAGCCTTATTAGTATCCTTTCATTTTAATTTACCACAGATAAAGGTTTTGCCATCTATGGCATTGTGATGTTATATATTCTAAAATAAAATGGTGGACAATAAATACATCAACAGCATTGTTTTAAATCTTGCTAAAAATTATAAGTTTTTTGGCTAAAAGAAGAAATCAAATCACCAGCAAGAATACCCGACATGTTTACTCACCGTCACCAGTCACCTGACCTAATGAACGATGCAAGTCGAGGGAGAAGCACCGCCAGGTACACTTAGGCCCCGTCGTGCGAGTGCGTCTGTGCAGAGGCCCTTCGGCTGTTGCTTTTTGTTAACGGCTTTCTCAAGATTTAGTGGAACTTTTTTTTTATTATTACTTGGATTAACTTTTGTTTTGTTTATTTACTATTTAGTTTGATTTTGTCTACTTTGATAATTCAGTCTTTTGCTTTTTGTTTGTACAATTTATTTGTATCATGAATTTCTTTTAGATGTTTATATTATTTTGTTTTGATTTTTCATTTTCAATTTAATAATTTTAAATATAAAACTTTTGTTTATCTGGCACAAAGTTTACAAGTTTTTTTTTAATATTTTGTCTTTTTCTGAGTGTTCAAATCTTTTGTGTCTTTTAAGAGTTTAGGTGTATTTTGACTGTTTAGAGCTTGGGTCCTTTTTGAGAGTTTAGGCCTACCTGCTCCTGGAGTGTGGGCTTAGATCTCAGGCTTGCCCACTGTCTGTGTTGAGTCTACACAAATGTTTCCCTGGATACTTTAATTTTTCTGAAAGACGTGCTGTTGTCATGATTAGTTTTTGAACGAATTCATTTGATATTTTCAGCGTCTTTAATGCTATTTTGGGGTCCTTCTATCATTTTGAGAGCCATCATTGGCGCCGCTTCTGTGTTGCCAGTTGTGTCTCTTCTAAGGTCAGCTGGGTGTTCCTTTGTTATCTAATCTGTGGATACAAAGCAGCTACAGAAAATACTTAAAAGAAACATTTTGTTATTGTGCGTCTCACAAGTTTTGTTTTGTTTCACCTCTTTGCCTATTTTTTACTTTGATTCTTGTCTCTTGTTAAGGTTTGGTAGGTTGGTTTATTTTTATTTGGTTTAGTTTAATTTTTTATCCGCTTCTCGCGTCTTAGTTCAGTAAATAAATCACCTGTTTGTTTCTTGGCAGGAGAGCTACTTTAGCTGGTAATTCTGACTGGCACTATCAATTTTCATTATTGTACTTATTCAACTGTTTTGAGATGCACCGCATGTTGACCTCATTAGTCTTCTGTCCTATTTTTAAGGAATATACCTTAGCCTGCTTTTTTTGTTTCAGAACTGTTGAAAGATGCTCAGAATTAGTGCTGTCTTTGTATTTTACTGAAGTTTTATTTGTATGAATTTCATCCATTCATCCATCCGTTATCCAACCCGTTATATCCTAACTACAGGGTCACGGGGGTCTGCTGGAGCCAATCCCAGCCAACACAGGGCGCAAGGCAGGAAACAAACCCCGGGCAGGGCGCCAGCCCACCACAGTGTATGAATTTCACCCATTTCAAATTTCATGCAACTGATGTTGTTAGGACAGGTAAATAAACTATTTTTGGAAAGGAATTAGTGCAATGGAACCTAGCTGTTACAGTTGGAAATTTATTAAAAGGCAGATTTCATAAAAATGGTTTTGCTCACACAGAGAACCATAGACACATGGAAAAAATTATCAACTCATGTGGCAGAGTAGGACTTTAAGGACTGACAAGTATGATGAAAGCACAGAAAATGCTATGGGACCTGCTGAACAGATTATTATTCATATATGTTACATATATTCACTGATATTTGAACAGGTTTGTGATAGGCATTAGTACTGGAAAGATGTTAATCATTTTTTAGACTAAATCTCTCGATTTAAGATAAAAGGAAAAGACAGCAATGCAACTGTATACATTCAGTTATGGGGCCCTAGGGCAGGAAAAACCTGTAGGTCTTCTAACTTCATTAAAATGCACAGTAGAATCAAATAAAATAAATCTACAAGCAAGACATTTTTAGTTGGCCAATAGGTGCCCCTTTAAATTAGCAAGAGGGCATCGTTGCCTGAACAGCACACTATAACTTCACCATTTACTTAAATTCCAAAAAATGCGTGTTAACAGTGGGTGGCACAGTGGCACAGTGGGTAGCGCTGCTGCCTTGCAGTTAGGAGACCTGGGTTCACTTCCCGGGTCCTCCCTGCGTGGAGTTTGCATGTTCTCCCCGTGTCTGCGTGGGTTTCCTCCGGGCGCTCCGGTTTCCTCCCACAGTCCAAAGACATGCAGGTTAGGTGGATTGGCGATCCTATATTGTCCCTAGTGTGTGTGGGAGTGCGGTGGGCTGGCATCCTGTGTTGGCTGGGATTGGCTCCAGCACACCCCCCGTGACCCTATGTTAGGATATAGCAGGCTGGATAATGGATGGATGTGTTAACAGTTGTATCTCAGTCCTGTGTAACCAATAGTCTTTGTTGAGATAACATTTAAAATTGAAAGTTGTAATAAAAAGGAATACTCCACCCAAAAATTTTAGACATGTCTTATAATCCACATGCCATTTATTTGCTCATAATGTCCCAAACTCTTGCATTTCTACTAAAATATTGTTAAATAAACCACCTCTGGCAAACGGAACACACTCAGACACAAATAAGAATCTGAATTGTAGACTCGCCTCCTGTCGTTACATTTCTATTCATAACCAGAATTGGAGTACATCAGGATTATTTACCGGCAGGCTATGAATCTGAAAGGTGAATTAACCTTCTTCTTGTTGACGCATCTCGGATATGCACAAGTGCGAGGCAAATTCCCTTCCTGATAACGATTTCACTCACTGGTCTTCAACTTTGTGGATGATGGAAGGAATTGCAGGTCCACAAGCTGAAATATTGGGACGCCAACCTGGCTGACCCCGTTTAATCAAGTCATAGGTTTAAACAGAAGATGTGTTTAATGGCACCAAAACAAATGAATAACAAGGTTTCCTTGTCTGAGGAACCTTTGTCAGCTAACAAAGCCTGCTTTAGTCATGGTGGGTTGGAGGTCTCTCTTGTATTGAGTGATGCCTCTTTCCAGGATGTTCAGGGAACCAGTACATCAATTGCCCTTACTGGACATCTCCTTGGCACAGTGGAGATAATAGAAGAGGATAAGGTTAATGCCAGCACCCCCTGTAGACCCAAGGAGGTAGTACAGTATATACCTCAAAATAACCTTGAAGGATGATCCACTGATGCGCACGCGTGATAACTTTTAATCTTTAGTTTTACATGCCTCTCAGTACATGGTTTGATATCATGTAAAGCACAATTAGCACATTTACATGGAAATAATGAAACAAAAGAAATATGTATGTAACTTGCTTTAAAAGATTAATTTCATCCCCAATTTACAATGTATTTATACATACATGTCCAGGCCGGAGAGAAGCCAATGGAACATACAGTCATCATCCTGTTCTTCAGTGGGGAATGCTGACAACTATACGCGCCTGATCCAGCAGAGTGTCTGGCAGCATGGAGACGGCTCCTGGCTTTGTGATGGATCCTTGTCATTATAAACACTCTCATATTCACATATTCATTGCCATGTTTGGGCAACTGCCATCTGAGCTGTCTATGTTATTTCTAGACTGTGTCCAAACAACACCTTTGCCTGTTCTCATGGCTTCTGCAAACTGTGGCCCTTGGTCACTCTGGCTATATATCGATTTAGTAAACACCAGAATTTTAAAATAGCCTGCCTGGGTTGTCTGTTCATACATTTCTGTCCATCTTCCTGGCCAGTTTCACCATGTTAGCTTATTAATGGCTTTGAAATAAACGTCACAGATTACAGTGGCCCTATTACTACACCATGTCGACCCTTATTTGTATTAGAGAAATTGGCCTCGGAAAAACCTGATAACAGATGTAGATTTCTCCTCGAATAACCTGATTGTGTGGCCAAGTTAATCCTTGTTAAAGATTTTGTTGTTTACACATATCTGTTTTTATCTGTATTTACTTCACACACAGTTTCAGTAGTGATAGGTGGAATCGTCTGCAAGTCATATTTTCAGAGGCAAATGTCCGGCGATCGCATTATTTCTTCTCCTGGCTGAAATAATCTGTCTCATTATTTCCAGAAATTACTAAATTTATGTCGGTGACCTAAACGTACAGTGTTAAACTCTGCAACGCAATCTCAAGAGCACATTAAAAGTTGTGTGCATTACATAGCCCGATTACTTTTTTTTATATATATTTTATTTTATTAAACAATCATTCCATACATGCAAGTGAAGTTTAACAAAACTGGTTTGAAACAAATCGACCCCCACCCTTTTTAAAGAACCGAGTGACCTAATGCATATCTTATTGAAGTATTTAGGTACTGCATTATTATTATTATTCCAGCATGCACTGGGTGTAAGGCAAGGAGCACACATTGTGGGTCAGTCCTTCACAGGACTCAGTCGCACAACCAAAATCAAGAAATAGTCTGCTCTGTGCAATCTGGTAACACAAACCGATAAAAGAGTCAGTTTGACTAAACATTTTTAGAAAACACAAGAAAATTATCACAGGTGTTATACTTATTTTTAAATTCACGTTGGCTGATGGTAACACTTAACACTTTATTGTGCAGTTAAATATAGTTGGAGCGTTTTGCCAAAGGAGAACTCCGGAGATTACTTGTGCATGTAAATGCAGATCATGAAGAAACCAGGCTTGTGCCTTAACCTAAAGAATAACAGCCAGTGAATAAGCTGGGAGTGGTCTGGACTCCTAACCAATGAATGTGTTGGGGAGGCGGGTCTTCATTTCAAATGTTCAGGCAGGTTAGAGTGCATTCCATTATCATTTATATGTGAGAGTTTTCTGGAAGTGGTTTATTTAACATTGTTTTAGCAAAAATACATGAGTTGTTGTGAGTGTTGTGAGCATACAACTGGACGATTTGGCATGTGAGATTTTTTTCCCCCCCAAGGATTTTTGGATATTTTTTGCTGTTGTCCAGCATTGGTCACCGTAGACACCTATTATCTCCATTCTGCATGAAATATGAGATTAAAAAATTTTCTCCACCAACACTACAAACAGCATGGGGTTAAGTAACACATAGAAAATATAATTGCTGGGTGGAGTATTCCTTAAAGCAAGCAAGTCACTAGTACTGCATGATCTCCAATATATGAAAACAAATGTAAAGTGCTGTGACCACCAGGGGGTATAGCAGCACCCCAAACCCCAGACACAAGTCCCTGAATGAATAAAAGGTTTATTTTTATAAATTCATTATACAAAGGCTTACACAAAGTAGAGACAAACCACAACACAATTCTCTTGTTCTCTTTCTTCACCACACATTCCACATGAAGTTTGTTTTCATTCCACCCGACTCCTGGATAAGGTTGAGTGGTCTCTTTATCTTGGACGCAGGGCATAGCCTGATGGAACCATTGTTGGGCCAATAGGAAGTCCCACAAAGTAGGGATTGTTAATCCCTTCAGCTCTCCCTGGCTGCTGCCTCAGAACCCAACAGGGCATCCTCATGGTACTACAGGTTCCAGTATACCCTGCAGATGTCCATGTGGAGAGACTAACCCAAGGAGTCTGCCACCGAACATATTGGGGAAGAAAATGTCCCAAATAAATTGTCTTCTCCGGTCCTTTTGTTATACTGGCCTCCCATCCAGGTAAGGATCCCTGTTTAGACCCAGCCGGAATGCCATTACTGTGCCTTGACGCTCATTATACAAAGGTGCTGTACTTCTGCACCAATTTTCTGCTATGTTTTAATTAATTTAAATTTAGTTTCTATTTTTCAGAACCTAGTGATGCAGGTATTCTACAGGATTATATTTTTAATATTGTTTATTTTGAAAAGTCTACCTTATGTCCTAAATAATAAATGAATACATTGTAACAATGACAGGCTTAAGTGAATACATTTCACTGTGTTATGCATTTAGACAGTGGGGCACGGCGCCCAGGTGCTTTTAATTGACAGTCCTGCATTTACAGAAGAAAAATTGCAAAGCTAAAGAATTCCTGGCAGTTTATTTCAGCAAAAAAAAAAAACTCCATGATGAATAAAATTACAATTACCTGTGATGTTTAAATATTCATTATGTTCTGTAAATAAACTGCCCATAAAAGAAACACTCTCAATGCTTAGCCCACTTATCCGCATCCACCAGAACACACAGTACAGCACATACAGTAAATATAATGCAGTCTTTAATGAAAGAAATGCCTAATGATAGGACCACCCTCGGCTCCTGCTGGCTCACAAGCAATAGTCTCCCATAAGCATCTGACATCGACATTTGACAAAGAGACATCCCTTTGGATTTCACACTAATCACTTAACCAGTCTGTTTTTTATATTATGTGTTTAATGGCAGCAGAACAGTAAAGCTGTAGTTATTCTGGCTGTTTTATACATGCAGAGTTCTCAGTTCACTCATTTGCTGTTCTCTCTTTGTCTATATGAGCTCTCCTGTAGGTGGTCACGTTTGTATCCAGCGTTCAAAAGATAAGCATCTTTGGCTAGCTCCCATCTTTAAATCTGCCCCTGAGAGAATGTACCCACCAACAACCTATTGTCTCATCCAGGGTTGCGTTCTACCTTGTACCAAATACAAAATTTGGATTAAGCAGGTCGGCAGATGGATTGATCCTTAAAGGTGGCTGACCTCCAATAATGTAGAATCTCAAAATGATCCGAGACGCTGATTAATATACCATAAAGCAAAAATGAGAAAAAGCAAGAACACAGATATTTAACATTGGGACTTTCAAGTTCTGAAACATTTCTACAACTGTTTTCTTTATTCAGGAAGACAATGGTCAAGAATTCAATTTGCACACTATGTGGACTTATCCATCAATCTTGGGGCTTCAGAGACAACCGTTTATTCCATCACTCCGATGATGTAACATGTAACACATTCTCTGAAATGTTGAAAATGATTACCCAGAAAACACCTGACCTCTTTACTCTAAAATGGTGGCACCTTTGAACAAACCAAAGATAGTGTCATGATGTCGTGACTGAGGGAGTCCCCAAAAACACAAGTCCCAAACCACTTTCACTAGAGGGAGTAAAACACCGTCAAAAAACCTGACTAGAAACACAAAAGGCAGAGACAAATCTATATAAAAAAAAATAGAAGGTTTATTTTCACAAAGGCTCTGGAAGCACAAAGCTCCAAAAATCACAAGGAGATGCCTGAAAAGGCATGGCAAACACAGCAGACAAGTCCCAAATCAGAATCCAAAAATTGTTGTCAAAAAAATAGCGCAGAGTTTAAAAAAAAATCAATAAACACAGTCCCAATTAAAAAATCCAGAGGTGTGGTCAAAAACAGGGCAGAGGTTTAAAAATCCAGAAAATCATATGGCAAAACAAAGGCACAGATACTCACAATAAACTCTCCACTCCCTAGCGCATTCGTAATGAACTGCCTGGAACTATGGAAGGCCATCCCATAAATAGGGTGGAGGGCAGTTCCTGGCCGTGATTGGCAGGTACCCCGCCTCTTGGGGAACCACCCACCAAGCACATGGTATATCACACTAGGCCATTCCCCTTTACCAACACACACATAGTAAAATGTACATCTTAACATATAAAGCAGAGTCGATGTATGTATGTGTGTACGTATGTTTGTTTGTCTGCCATACAAATCTGCACCGGGCGTCTGATCGCCACCAAACTGGGCATGGGGCTCCTTTGTGACTAGGAGGAGGTCATGGGGTATGTTTGGTTGGGAAAAATGTTCGTGGTGAAGCGCAGGGCACCTTTTCACCGACACAACGTTCGGCACACGTCCCCGTACTTACCATCGACAAGATGGCTGCATGTTGCAACAGACGTTAACGGCGGCACCATCTAGCAGCACGTTTGGTCCCTGTGCGTCGCGCTTTACCAATGTTTCTTTAAATTGCCAACAGATGGCGGAAGTGTCCAAGTATGAGAAAGCCAACTGCTTTGATCAGGTGAAGGGGAACTGCCGTATGGATGTAAAACGTGAACGACCCAGTGTGCGTGACTGGCTTTCGGTATTTGTGGTACTATTTGCTCGCTTTCCGACTCACATTACGATTTCAGTCTTGGTCTTTCTGACTGACTGGTGCTATTTGTTCGCTTTCCGACGTATTGTAAATAACGTACATTCACCTCACTGTGGTGCTTATTCCGTACGTAATACCATGTAACACATTTTAATTGTCCTGCTTTTCGCTAATAAACCCATGCCACTGAAAAAAAGATGTAGAATTAGACAGTCCACATCCGATGCCAGAAAAAAGCCTATTTCAAGGGCGTCTGAAACATTGCGCAAGACGTGAAAATATTTTCATACCAAGAATTCCGCTGATTCCAAATGATTTACCCTTTGATTTAAAACGGCTACATTTTCATGTTCGTTTGGCTTTTGCTATGTCAATTAATAAGGCTCAAGGGCAATCACTGCAAGTTAAACACATCAATTTGGAAAATCCATGCTTTTCACACGGACAACTCTACGTGCCATGTTCTACAGTGGGCAATCCTCACAATTTGTTCATTTTCGCACCACAAGGCAAAACAAAAAATATAGTGTATCCAAAGGCTCTGAAATGACCACTTATATTATTACCTATTACAATAAAATGTCATTCAGGAAACTGTTTGTTCTATTTCTATGTTCTGTTTCTTTCATTTAGGAAATTCACCAGTTACAGATTCCCAGGCAACGCTGGGTACTCCTGCTATTTACAAATAAAATAAAAAAATAAATGGCATAAGCTTAAATAAAACAAGAAACACAACTGTGAACACCAGCCAGGGGAAAATGCTGGCTTAAACATGACACAATGGCAAATATTTACAACTTCTTCAATTCTTCAGGAAACCAAAAATTAATGCTAAACTTTTTAGAGTCCTAAAAATCCCAAAATAAATGCATACTTTATAAATATTTATATAGGAAAATTAATAGGAAATTAAAAAAAACACTGATCATAAAAGTTGTTATGCCTTCACTAAGGCACGCAAGACAGAATGAAAGGGACCAGAATATCAGATGTAGAATTGGGACTGGCAAAGTTTAATTTCCATGAACACTAAATATCAAACGTCAAAGCCAAAACTTTACTCAAAATTCATTAATCAATAAATTAAAAGCAAGTATCAAAAAACAGAATTGTAGAAAGAAATTGTGTGGCATGTTTTTTGTGATTTATCTGTAATCTCAGATGAGCAGGAAATGCACAACAGTGACTGTCGCATTGACCTACCATGCATCTCTGAGCATTGAAACACTATACAATCATGTACAAAATGACCGTTCAAAGTAATGTTGCAAGTATTGAATTCGTCAGATAAATTCATAAATTACAGTGCAGGACATCTATGAATTTAGAAGTTCATCATGGCCAGTACTTAAAGATGTTTCGAGTGGAACAGTCACTGCTGGATATGCACATAGAAACCTGTAAACACAAGAGAGTAGCCACTCACTGAAATTAAAAATTAGAAAATTATATGATTTCCAAAAATGCATAGCAATTGGGCTGTATTAGCAAGGCTTTCTTTAATTTTTGCATTTCACATTTCTCCAAAAACATCAAATCTCTGTCCCATGAATGAAAACAAAATTGGTACTTAACAGAAGCATAAACTACAGTTTCAAAGGGTACCTTTCTGTTTAATTCTCCAGCCTTACAGGTAGATGACAGTGATGGTGACAACATAATCATAATCTTGCCATGCAGCCCAATAAATATATAAATTAAATATAGGTCTCTGAAGAAGATAACTTAATATAATCACAAAATTAAATGAAATAAAAGTATAATGATTGATTTTAAACATTTACCCATAATTCCTGATTACTCGATCCAGGTTTAAGTGAAATGTGAAGAGTGTAATCAGTTAAGTCATAGGTGATGGTGAATAGCAATGGTATTTGTGAAGTCTTAGTGCAAGTTTTAATGTAAGCCCACTGCAGAAATGCTTACACTTTGAAGTAAAGTAGTCTTCAGAAATGTAATGAAAGCTTAAAGTGCAGGGTTGCCAGGTTCCAGAAATATTTCCAACCCAAATTCCAGCTGAGAGCCCACCTAAAGGTGCTGTAGACCAGCCATATGAATGAATAACACTGTTGACTTGTGGGGAGGTGGGGGTTCTGCCATGAAGGTTTGCTGTTATTGAAGTCTAGGTCCCCTTGGAGTTTGGCCCCTGGGTGTCCAGGGGCAGGTTCAGGGGTTTGGGTGTTGATCATTTCATTTCATTTTGCTGTGTTTGTATCTACTATGATATGCTTGTTTAAGGATTATTACTATTTTGTTGGTGTTGTTGTTAGTGCTTGATTATTATTTATATTATACATTATAATTGTTTGCACACCTACCCCATTTTTATGACAAGTCATCTCTCATGCCCAAAATGCGTTTGTGATCAGAGTTCACATTTGTGGTGGCCCAATGAACTTCACCTATTTCAGCCCAAGTTTAGAATTTACCAACCCTACGTATGTGGAAGTTAATTGCGACACTAAGTATCGTTCTCTAAGACCTATCTGCTTAAAAATCCTTACCATCAATTGTGGCCTAGAGATTTGTGCCTCTAAGCCAAGGAAAATGAGGGAAAAAAAGAAAATACCGTTTGATACTAAAAGGATGAAATACACGGCAAGTATGTCCCCCTAACATCACTACATGACACTACAGTGCAGTGCATTCCCACAGATACTACAACAGTTCTGTTTAACATTCTGCCGACAGTTTTCAGAAGGCACTTTTTTTGGTTTGTACAAATTCTCCATCATAACACCTAACAGAATGAACACATTGACATTACCTCCAAACCGTCAATCCAGAACATGCGCTCAGTCATTTCAGCAAATGTCACTTGTGCAGTGTTGCGATAGTGACAGAACCCCTGAACCAGAATAGATCTCTCCACAGCTTAGTTCTGCTTAAATTGTTACATGCTGGTTAAAGTCTTCTGCAATTTGTTGGTTTTGCACACAACAGAATAAGAGCAAGAATAACAGCTTGTATGATTCAGGTGGTCTTAGGAATGGTGGCTAGAGGGAAGCATCCAGCGGTGGGGACTGTGCGGTTGTTCAGAGTCGGGATGGCTAGGAATAGGCATACAATTAAAAATTTACTTGATTAGATTTCTGTGTAAGGCAAATAAATAGTAATGTAAGCTTTTACTGCTTGGTAAGAGCTGTGCAAATTAACTTTCAAATGAGACTATAGCTCAGTTTTTACAAAAACGAAAAAGCCAAATCCTTGAGAATTATCAAAATGTGCTGCTTCAGTAAAGATTTAGTCATTTGTACTTCATAATTTTATCCCAAAATCCAACATGTAAACATTATTCCTGTTATTTATGTCATTTTTGATTATCTGTTCTAACACTATGCTTATAGCAAATGCATCTGTCGCTTAAAGTGCTGTTCTATTACTGTTCTTGTGCTCCAGAGCACCATTTAAAATTGTATCCAAGTAAATTCTCCTGTCTTTAGGACATGCCTTTAAAGTCTGAGGTGAAGTGGCAGTATATATTGTATGATGGCATAGTTTTTCTATACATTGTTACACTGTCAAGGCCTGTTATGATGGGAGGAGGTGGGGGGTTACTGGAGGACCTCTGTACTTTTAGTCCTGTCCAAATCACTTAAGTCAGTAATTTTTTATGAACTGCACGTTTATGTCTCAGTAAAGATTACCGAGTATTTTATCATCTATGAAAAGCCCCTGTGCAAATCGACATATCAGTAAAATAAAGTCGGGTGGGATTAAAATTACAGAGGTCCTCTAGTAGAAATTACTTTATCCAGCATCAGTAGTCGTTGCAATGCATGCTGAACAACAGGGGGTGGCGTATCCTCTCGTAAGATGTGACGGCATTCTCATATACACAATTTATATCAAAAAGCGGATGGTGGAGGGTTTTGGAGATGTGAACGGACTTATTGGTGCTATAAATAAGGTTTGCTAATGTGGTCCAAACTGAAAGTACACACCGGTACACAAATATTAACTTCAGGGGACGGGGATATGCTGGTACAGAGTGCTGGTGGGAACCGGACAACTTCAAGCACTGACTTTGACCTACCTCCTGTGTAAAACTAATCCTCTCTGAACAAGCCTTTAAAATTATAGAGGTCCTTAAATAATAATGATTTAAACTTAACACTGGTTGTGAAACTAATCCCGTTTGAATAGGGTTTTAAACAACAAACAATTCACAATTGTCTACACATATGTTTTATGGACAAATTAAGCCCAGGCAAATAAAAAAACATAGGGCCAAACAGGGAGTCAGAGACAGGGATTGAACCAGCAAGCATGTGGTGTATAGTTTGGTATTTTGGCCACTTGGCAAACATTTGGTCTAGGTCATTCCAAGCATTTCCTGCTTACAGAAATTCTGTTCCTCTACTGCATTATCTTTTCTTTACAATCCACAACTGTCACACCAAAGCTGCCCAACTGGAAATCCAAGATGAGCCAACAATCCACTGTGACTGCCTAGGACAGAGCTGGTAGAATAGGAAGCATGTTATCAGCAGCGTAAGCATTGATGGCACCCAAAAAAGAAGAAGAGAATTGGAATATATGCAAGCCTCCTGCTTGTTTCGCTTGCCGAACCCGCCGGCGCACGCGCACTACATGCCTGCCACTTTGCGTCTTTGCTGCTCGCGTATGTGGATTTCACTTTCACCAAACAACAAATCTTTTGCTTCTCGCGGATAAGCCTCTTCATTGGGAAGAAACACTACTTTTCCCTGACGGCAACACAAATTAGACGATCTAAAAGTCTCCCTCTTAAAGTTTAAATCTGAACAATATATTCAATCTCTTTTCGCTGTTCCGTTATTTCACCGAGCAATAATTTCCATTTGTTTGCGCTAATGCGATCTTTATTATCATTTTTTTGACTTTTGAATTTTAGTACTTTCATTATCTCTAACCTGCTCTGCATGAGTATCGCGCCAACGTTTTTGAATTCTTTACGACGTTCTACTTTGTCATCTACTCTTTGTCTTTTATTTCCGGCCCCGGCCATGGTTAAATCTCTTGGCACAAAGTCTCGTCTCGCGGGACATGAAAAGTATCTCTCTGAAAAAGTCACGTCTCGTCCCAGGCTAAAAAGTCTCATCTTGTCCCAGGATTTTTTTTATTATAATAGAGAGAAATAAAAAAAAGACTACATAACTATCGGAGGAGCAATAAGCAAGGAAGTTAAAATATACCAAAGTCAGAACAAGCACACCAGACAATGAAGAAAGACAAAAAAAAAATCTAAAAATTGTAAAGATGCATTAAATCAAGTTCAAGAGGCTTCTATATAGGCAAATGGCACAATGCTAGAGCACACACTTGTGATTTGCTTTTATGAATGCTGCATAATCGTCGTTACTGAAAAACTTTATTCACTTTCTGAATTGAAAAAGCGTTCTATGTAAATATAAATTATTCTTTTACATATTGATTTCTTCCTTTATCTGTAACAATTTTTACCATTTATAGATTACAGTTTATTTAAGTAAATCAAGAGATTAATTATATTAAACAAACTGTGCACGATTATAAAAACACTTATTGATATCTGAAAAAAATGTAGTCTGTGGCCAAAAGAGAAGCTTGCTTTTATGACGGCATTATAGTGAAAAAGGGAATCAGGAGTTTCAGAATCATAATGATAAGGTAAACTGGAAGGACAAGAAGAATGCTTACATAACCCAAAATATGAATTAAATTGTAGTTATTTAACAAGAAAGAATTTGCTGCCAAAATAATGCAAAACTCAAGAACTTCATATTATTTTGTTGTAAAATTGTCCATAAACTTAAATGACATGGCTATCAAACTTGTCTCTGTGGCATCACAGCCCACAACCTCCAGAAACACGCTTCTCAGCAACCAACCAATGCAGTCCTGATGCCAGACCTACCCCCCCAAAAATAAATAAATAGCACCACAGAATAATGTGCTTTATTTTTAAACCCTGCCTCCATTTTGCAGCCAGTCCCAAGCCCACATAAATGAGTAGGGTTGGAAAGGCATCCAGCTGTAAAAATCATGCCGAAACCTATAAAACATTGATCCGACAAAGTGCTTTATTTTAAACAATGTTAAAATGCCTTAACCTTCAAAACCCCAAAATTTTTAATATTTTCAGGCCCAAAGATTAGCTTAGAAAAAGTTCAGACCAAGCTATAGATTATGACATTTACCAATAAAGAAGATATTTTTGTTGTAGGGCTCAACAAGAGTACCTTCTGCTTCACCAGCTGGACACGTTAAATCAGTGTTTCTCAACCATTGGGTAACAAGTTGCTCTCACTGGTTTGTCAGTCCAAGAAAAATCATTTTGCTAGCAACACTAATGGGGCCCCCCCATCACCCAGCTCTTCAATATATATTACCATTATCATTGCGGTCAATATCTTACCTCCTTTTGATTGTGTAACAAATTGCTGTATTTTAAATTATTTCAGGGGAAAATGTTAATGCTGCCTAAGGTTGTCATGGACCAAGAGCAAAAAAAAAAAAAAAAAAAAGAGATCCCAAAAAGGTTGAGAACCATTGTGTTAGACAGCATTAAAATAACAATCTGACTGTGTCCTTTCTTCTTCTATATTTACACCTGAGGAACTATAGCAGACTAGGTTTGTGTCTTGATAAAGGATACAATTCTAAAATAAGTTTTTTTCCCTTTAAGAAGCTTATAAAGGTGCCCCAGTAGTGTTTCCTGACACACTTCTGATGAATAATTCTTTGGCTGAAACTACTCAGTTGTTACGTGTGTCGGAGAGAAAATGTGCAGCCTTCATCATAATGAATATCAGTTTTATCTTCATTCTCTCCTCCTCCATATAATTGTTATAATTAGCAGCACACAAGATGCCAAAAAGGAGCAAGAGACTTCAATTAAAGGACCAAAACTTGACCAGGACCTTCACTGGTCTACCTAGAAATGGGTCTCACCCCAGGAAACCTAACCACAATCTCAACAGACAGATTTCGAAGTCCTGCACAGGCCCAAATACTTTTAAATGTCTCAGTTACACAAAAATGCCCTCCAGAGGAGAGGGACACTCAAGGAAAATGGCAAAACTAAGGCAAAAGGGGTTTGCCTAAAAAGGCAGTCCAAAGAGAACAAGTCTAGATCATAATCCAGTGAAAAGTAATCCAAAAACAAACCAGAATCCACGATAATCAGAAATATCCAGCAACAATACGCACAACGATTACAGTGGACCTCTGCTTGAACCATCTCCTTAACCTCAAAAAAGAGACCAGCGGCAGTCTCATAGGAGTGATATCATGGCACCCCTCTCTTGGGATTCCACACACAGACAACAAAGGATATAAGTAAACAGCACAAATACACAATATGTAAATACTTAACAATAAAAGAAACATAATATTAACAAAAATTACATTGAAGCATAAAACATAAAAAATAATTAAAAAACAGAAATAACCAAAAAAAAAAAAAAAGAAAAGCAAACATAAGCTAGGGATCAAGGGCGGAGTGGTGGCTCTGAGGCTAAGGATCTGCGCTCGTATCCCGAAGGTTGCCGGTTTGAATCCCCGTTAATGCCAAAAAGAAATCCTACTCTGCTGGGCCCTTGAGCAAGGCCCTTAACCTTCAATTGCTCCAGGGGTGCTGTACAATAGCTGACCCTGCACTCCGACCTCAAGGGGTATGTATGCGAAAACTAACAAATTCCTAATACGAGAAATTGTATAAGGCGAAATAAAGAACAAAAAAAAAATCCTTGCTGAAACATAACAATAACAAAGCCAAAAGTCAAAAACAAAAGAATCCAAAACTTTGTTGGTTAGAAGACAGTACCAAACATGAAAGGGGAACACTAAAAAAAGCAACAAACAACACTACTGAAAACCACTAATGCCACAGCAAAAAGGCTGCGGTAACAGGTGTTTAAAATAAAATCAAGGTAACTGCAGCCTCGCCAACCACAGCACATTGAGAGCTAGTAGCTAGTCAGGAATTCAGTCATTACCAGAGTAAAAGGTCAGTCAGTCAGTCATTTTACAACCCGCTATATCCTAACACAGGGTCACTGGGGTCTGCTGGAGCCAATCCCAGCCAGCACAGGGTCATGGGGGTCTACTGGAGCCAATCCCAGCCAACACAGGGTGCAAGGCAGGAACAAAGGCAGGGCACCAACTCACCGCAGGACACACACACACACACACACACACACACACACACCAAGCACACACTAGGGACAATTTAAGATCGCCAATCCACCTAACCTGCATGTCTTTGGACTGTGGGAGGAAACCCACGCAGACACAGGAAGAACATGCAAACTCCACGCAGGTAGGACCCGGGAAGCGAACCCAGGTCTTCTTACTGCGAGGCAGCAGCACTACCATTGCGCTACCGTGCCGCCCAGAGTAAAAGGTAATTAACTAAACTAATACAAAAAGCAAACAATAACAACAAGTAATTAACAAATATAAACCAATTAATAGAGCCACAGTTAATAAAGGAAAAATTACAAAAACAAGAAAGGAAGCAAATAAAACTCTGTAAACAAAACTAAAGCTGAGCATACTCTGTGTGACTTTTTTAGCATGCTTTAAAATTAAAAGGGAAGATTTCCTATAAAAGCAAATATTTTATTAGGAACAGAATACACAGTTGGAACAATGCAAATGCCAGACTTTTGGTGTTCATTTTGGTTTTAGTGTTTTGCCTCAATGTTTCTCAATGCCCTGATTTTTGCTACTTCTGACAGTCATCCTGAATAATTCTTTAGCCTAGTTAGTATGTGAGCTGCTCATAAATAAAACAAATAAAATCATAATAATGTTAAATATTAAGTAAGACACAAAAATAAGGAAAGGATAAAAGGGTTGAAGGTTAATTCCTTGCTGAAAAGAATGTTAAAAATCAAGTGTTTTGTCTGTAAAGCCTCCATGAGGTGTGTAATTAATGAGGAATGGGCCAGCAACGTATGTAAGAGGGGAAGGAGAGAATAACACCAGGGAAGATGAAAGGAGAAAAGGTGACAGTAGGTGAGCAAAGGCAGCCATTAAAGGAGGTGAAAGATGAGGCTAGAAAGTTAGTCAGTCATTAGCACCTGGAGACATGTGTGATTCCCAGGCTGAGAATGAGCTGAGCTTCTTCTGTTTTTCTATGAAAAGTGTCGCTGAAATCTTGTGAAAGATCTCAAGCAGAGTGATCAGTGTGGTATGATCAAGGGATATGAAGTATTTACAACAGGCCTTGTTAAGGTCTTTGAATTTAACGTCTTGAATGTGCTCCCCAAAATGGTCTGTTAGCTGTTAAGACAGTCAGCATGAGTGAAGGCTGCCTATTTTCTTTGGTAAGTTAGTTCAATTCTTGCAGCAAGTTTTTAAGGAAGCTTGACGAGGACTGTGAGATCTGGAGTTTTGAAGCTTAGCCATTAATTCAATCTGTAGAACACAATTCAGATCTCTAAAGCCTTATTTGTCCTGGCACAGATTATTGGCTTGAACATGTTCAACGATAGCAAATATTATAAAAAGGTCATTTAATGATGTCTAGGATTTGCCTCATGTACATTTATTTTACAAGACATTGCTGAAGTTGGCAGACTAATCATTTAGATTAATAAGATAATGCAATTAAGATTGCCACCAGCACTCTTGCGTGGCACAGTGGGTAGCGCTGCTGCCTCACAGTAAGGAGCCCGGGTTTGCTTCCCAGGTCCTCCCTGTGTGGAGTTTGCATGTTCTCCCCATGTCTACATGGGTTTCCTCCGGGCGCTCCGGTTTCCTCCCACAGTCCAAAGACATGCAGGTTAGGTGGATTGGCGATCCTCGATTGTCCCTAGTGTGTGCTTGGTGTGTGTGTGTGTGTGTGTGTGTGTGTACTGCATTGGGTTGGTGCCCTGCCCAGGATTGGTTCCTGCCTTGTGCCCTGTGTTGGCTGGAATTGGCTTCAGCAGACCCCCGTGACCCTATGTTAGGATTCAGCAGGTTGGAGAATGACTGACTGACTGACCAGCACTCTTTCTCTTTGGGTATATGCAGCAGTTAGTAAAGATGGTGCAAAAGATCTGTTTGGTGCAGGCCACAAGACAGCTTCACTTTATACAATGTAAATAAGAATGCTGTTGTATAAAGAAGGAGCACTATGGTGTCAGCCTTACTAACCAGAAAAAAGGCTAACAAAGCCAAGCTATACAATAAATTGTAGATTTATTAAACAACAACACATAAAAAATGCAAAGCACCAAATAAACAAAGTTGAAGACAATACAGACCCAGTCTACCTTGAAATGCCACCAACATCATCAATCTCACCTCCCACCAGTCTGGTCCTTACCCTTGACTCAATAACAACAACAGCAACATCTATTTATTTTGGACATTTCAGCTCAAAGTGCTTTAGAAGATGACAAAAAGAAAGTTATATGAAACAAAAAACAAATAAGATTAGTCAATAATAATAAATAATAAAATATAAGAATAAGTAACAAAGAAAAAGGTAAGGTCAGAGGGCCGGGAGGATAGGAAAAAAAAAAATAAACCTCCAGTTAGGCTGGTGAAAAAAAAAAAAAAAATCTGCAGGGGTACCAAGGCCAAAATGATCGCCTGGCCTGCACTGGGCATTCAACTTAACATAAAATGTTCATAAACCAGTTCTCCTTGGTTTCAGGCTTTACATGATAGGATCTCCTGATGTTGGTCTTGTGGACAGCTGGGACACCCACCTTTTCACTAAAATATTTTACATATGTAGAAGCACAACCATCTGAGTATCTCTCAACAATTAGCATCTCACCACTAAGAAGTTCAAATAGAAACTGCAACATTCACTAACTTGTTAGGCCAGCCGAGTATTTGCACAGCTGGGGTATACAAACAATTTTTCACTCTGTGCTCCAACTTTGAGGTAACTCAAATAGTTTTTGAAGAAAATACATTTTTTAGTTTTGATCAATTACATTAGTGCATTAAAATAACACCCTATTTTTTACATTGCTATCAGGAGCAAATTTATCTGTTTTGGCAGTCAATGTATCAAATGTATTTATTGTGATTATTATGTTTTCTATCATTTTGAGAGTACTACTTTGATTATTAATTAGTTACATATTTTCAATTCTGTGGGAGTGTGTGTAGTTATGTGCCCTGTCCCCTTAAGGTAGAGTTTCAGGGGGGTGGGTCCACCATAAGATACAGCTGTAGGATTGTCATTGGCCGTTATTTTCCAGTCAGATCATCCATATCAATATTGAAGTTTGGTTAGTGAACCTACTTTATTTTGAAAGTATTTATTGGATCTCCTGGTTTTTTGACATCTTTGGTTAAATATATTCTTGATTATTGGATAGTGGACGGGAATGTTTATGTTCAGTTTAATCTATATCTCTCTTTTGGTTTATCCTTCCGCCTACATTAATTAAGAATTTTCAAATCAATTTTAATTTTGTTTTTGTTCGTTTTACTGTTTTTTGTAATTTCCTTTCTTTCCTTTGTTCTTATTAACGTGATTATTGTCTGCCCTTGTTGCTTGTATACTTAGCTCATTTAAGATATTCTTATTTTTTTGTCTAATAAATGTATTGTTAGAATATTCTTTGGTTATTAGAAATATAACAAATGAGAGGAGACTATTCTGTCTATCAGGTGTGATATATGGCCGGCAGTTTATCCCGGCCAATACCCCCACGCTGCCAGATGGAATCCTCCCTGCAATATGGAGGTGGCCCGAATTCCAGCAGGGCATCATGGACAATGGAGTTTGGCTTCACAGCCCTGCTGGATACCGTGGGGGCCGCCAGGGGACGGTGCAGGGAGGCAAGAATGGTTTTATTATAGCCCGGAAGTACTCCCTAATCACAGGGACAGAAGGAATGAAGTACTTCGGGCTGAAGAAAAGACCCGGAAGTCCTATGAAATCACATGGACTGAGGGACAGAAGCACTTCCGGGTCAAGGAATATAAAAGGACTGTGGGAAACCCCAGCAGACTGAGCCGGAGTTGGGAGGGAGTGCAACAGAGCTGCTGGGTGGAGTGGAGGATCTGTGATTGTTTATTAATTTATTATTGAGTATTTTGTGTTTTGTGGAGGTGAAGGTGCTTTGTGCACATTATTGGAAGAATTAAAATTACTTCTGATATTTTACCTGGGTGTCAGAACGTGTTGTCTGAGGGTTCAGGGGTCGACAGGGTCCCATATTCCCACACAGGCTCGTTTGTTTAGCTAATAGCTAAGCTGTCCTCAGATCTCATTTCCAGGTTGTCGAGGTTTCTGCTTCAGCTACATGTCTCAGTTTTTTCCAGTTAACTGTTTTTGACAAGGGACTTTCTCATTTCGGCCTCCTTGTTTGAGCTAATCATACAGTAATAAATAGAAGTAGTATTACCACTGTAAAACTATAAACAGATAAAGTAACCGTTATGACTAGGAGTCTTAACATGTAACATCAAAGCATGTAAATCCCAAAAGCACTTCCACTAGAGTGGGAAATCCCATTAAAAACCTGGCTAGGCACAAAAAGTGTCGAGTAGAATCTTTATAAAATAAAAGGTTTATTCTTCACAAAAAATTCCCTTCAATAACACTGAAGCACCATAGAGCACAAATGCAACAGGATTTTCCCAAAATAGCAAAACCAAAAGAAAACCCTAAGAATAGCCGAATACCAAAGCGAAATGACAAAAGTCCAGAAAATCAATTAAATACACAAAAAGCACAGGATCTCACCACTCCTTAACGTATTTGAAATGAACTGCCAAGAACTATGGAAGACCCTTCAGATTTATAGGGCGGTGATTGGCAGGTGGCCCTTCCTCTTGGGGGACCACCCACAAAACACAAGCTACATAATAAAGGCAGCTTACACACGTAACGAAAATCAAAAATAAAGAATAATGCACACAATCAACTCAAGAAAACTCAAGAATGAGCAAAAGAGACATAAAACATGAATTTGAACCCCAGACTGGGAAGGAACTCTGGCTCAGATATAACAGGAACAAGTCCAGAAAGTCAAATACTACACTCTGAAAATAAGAGCAGACCACCTTTCAGTTAAAATATAACTTTCATTTGAAAACATGCTAAGTATAAAGTGGCTTTCTGAGCATCCTTTTCCTTAATATTCATGTTTTTATATGCTACAGCACAATAAAACATTGTATGGCAACATTATTTATGTGGCCATCTTTTAATTTCTTACATTTACAGCTGGGCTCATCAAGTTACTTTATTATGAAATCAAGAGCTTACTCTTCTATGCAGTATTACAGATGAACAGTACATTCATATTTTTATTTTGTCAGCTTAAAACCAATTGAGACATAGTTTTTGGCTCAAAGATTTATTTACACCAGATGCACTGAAACCATTTGGGGAATGCAGAGGGTCCACGTCTGTGAGCAACACCTTTTATACCAGAAGAAGCAGGTGTATAATGCCTCGGAAAGTGAAGCGCTCGACATGAAATGCCTTCAAATGAGGAACTCTTGGCATTATTTAATATCAGAGTGTGAGAGAAATCTGCAAATGCATAAAACCAGGAAGAAAAATAAGGGGATACTGTGAATCTTAATTCAAAAATGTCTGTCAGCTTCACAAGTATCAGGTCTGTACAGATATATGGCAGCTCTGCCAAGCATGTGGTGGTCCTCACCATTCATTTTTTTAACATGACTTTTTTTTTTTTTTAAAACGCGTTTGACTATTTGACTGCGATGACCTGGAAAAAGGACAGAAATATTAAATATGCAGAACACATTTACCAACATTTATTTAATGAAGAACATTAAAAAATCCATATGCAAGAATGAATGTTAAAAGAAACTATATGACTGACTGGGATTGTACAATTACATAGTAAAATAAAGGAAATTAACAACAATTTGAACAAATCACCCACCTTCAGTGCTGCCATACGTGAGGCACTAGACGCAGCTCTCCACATTGGTCTGCGGCTGCTCAGTCATCCGTGGGCAAAGCTCTACAAGAAGACTGAAAAGGGGAAACAATAAATATTCCAATAATTCTGCTCATGAGTTCTCTTTCAGTTGAAATAAAGTCCAAGGTTCTACATCTCTATGAAAAACTGCAGTATGTGTTTGTCTTAAACTAACTGCCATTTATTTTTTAAAATTAATTAGTTTGCTGCTGCACTTTGCTGTATTTTTTTTTTTTTTTTTTGAATTTTTGAATATTACATTAAGGGTCGTATCAACAGGAAATTTAGCAGCGTTTAGTACACTTTAGCAATGTTTTCAATTATTTCTTATAGGAAACAGTTTCACTATATAATATTTGATTCGACTTTGCAGTTTTTGGTCTATATTAATATCCTATAGCTGGGATTCTATTTATATTAGAAATATTACAAAAATTGTGATGAGAAAAGTCTATTCAGTCTAACACAGTACACCAATCCTATCCACCTAATTAGTCCAAAACAACATCGAGTTATAAATTTGCCAGAAGTGTGACTCTCCACCACACCACACCAATTCCACAGATCTATAATTCTCTGTGTAGTCTTGCGAGGCCAGACGTGATTCTCAAACGAGAATACACATCTGGGGACAACCCGTTAAAAGGTGTGTAGTGAATAACGACGTAATCTGGTGATTCAAAGGCTCCGCCCATCGGGCTTCTTCATAAAACACCCAACATGTGCTAAACTAAGCCGCTGGGAACCTGAGAGACAGCAAAAGAAAATGAATAAAACACTTGATTGTGAAAGGAAAAAAAGAGTGAAAATTGCTGTTATCTGTTCAAGAGCTCAGTAGCACAAGGTAACTTAAGCTGAATAATTAATTTGCATATTGTAAAGAGTGCTTCGACAGTGGAGACAGAAAGATACAACAACAACAACATTTATTTATATAGCACATTTTCATACAAAAAGTAGCTCAAAGTGCTTTACATAATGAAGAAAAGAAAAATAAAAGACAAAATAAGAAATTAAAATAAGACAACATTAGTTAACACAAAAAAGGAGTAAGGTCCGATGGCCGGGGGGACAGAAATAACAAAAAAAAAAAAAAAAACTCCAGACGGCTGGAGAAAAAAATAAAATCTGCAGGGGTTCCAGGCCACGAGACTGCCCAGTCCGCTCTGGGCATTCTACCTAACATAAATGAAATAGTCCTCTTTGTAGTTAGGGTTCTCACTGAGTCACTTGATGTTGATGGTCATACAGACTTCTGGCTTTTAATCCATCCATCATTGTTGGAACATCACGGTGCTTTGAGTAGATGAAGGACACCAGAAAAGGAAACAGAAGAGAGAGTAGGGGTTAGTACAGATTTTAGAGCCACCATGAATAGTTATTATAATGAATTGGATATACAGAGTATCAGGATTAAATTACAGTGAAGTTATAAAAAGCCATGTTAAAGTAATGTGTTTTCAGCAGTTTTTTAAAGTGCTCCACTGTGTTAGCCTGGCGAATTCCTATTGGCAGGCTATTCCAGATTTTAGGTGCATAACAGCAGAAGGCCACCTCACCACTTCTTTTAAGTTTTGCTCTTGGAATTCTAAGGAGACACTCATTTGAGGATCTGAGGTTACGATTTGGAATATAAGATGTCAGACATTCCGATATACAAGATGGGGCGAGATTATTTAAGGCTTTATAAACCATAAGCAGAATTTTAAAGTTAATCCTGAATGACACAGGTAACCAGTGTAGTGACATTAAAACTGGAGAAATGTGCTCAGATTTTCTTTTCCTGGTTAGGATTCTAGCAGCTGCATTCTGCACTAGTTGCAAACGATTTATGTCTTTTTTGGGTAGTCCTGAGAGGAGTGCGTTACAGTAATCTAGTCAACTGAAAACAAAAGCGTGAACTAATTTCTCAGCATCTTGTATTTTTTATGAGTAATACCTTACATTTACTTATATTAAATGTCATCTTCAAGAACTCTGCCCAAGTTCCTCTGTAAGGTTTTGGACGATTCTTGCCATCCCGTCTAGCTTGGAAACATCTACAAATTTAACCAGCTTGTTGCTTACATTCCTGTCCAGATCATTTATACATACTATACGAATATAATCATCATTCAAAGGAATTAAAACAATAGCTACTTATGAGTGAAGAATTGCACACTCCTTACACTGTACTTTGCAAATTTTTAACTACTGTATATAGAATATATGCAGTATGTAACTCCTGTAACAAAGGCGCTATATGGGCACCCAACCCGACACAGACTGACACGGAGGCACGTGTAAAATCCACAAATAAACTTATTTTTCTTCAGCTGAGATCCACGTCTTCCCTGTGTCCCTCAGCCCTAACACAGTCCCAAAACACACAAGTGAACACAAAAGCACAAACACTCTTCTTTTCCTCCACTCCTCACGGCAGCTTTGCCTCCCTCCTCCCAACTCTGGCTGCTGGCTCCTTTTATACGGTATCCGGAAGTGCTCCAGGATTGCAGATTTCCGGCAGCACTTCCAAGTGTGGTGAAAACACTGCCCATAAGAGCTCAGGAGTCCCAGCTGCAGCACCCCCTGGCGGTGTCTGCGGGACCCAACAGGGCTGCACCAAACTCCATTTCCATTGGAGCCCTGCAGGAGACTAAGGCACCGCTCCATCTCGGGGGGGCTGCCATCTAGTGTCCAGGGGGAGATATTGAATAGTCCATGGCTGCTCTCCCTGAACATATACTGAAGGGGCGTTCCGGCCAGGCGCCACACTCCCTTATGTCTAAGCACAAACACAGGATGTAAGCGGAGTGCTTCCTGGTGATGTCCACTGTACACTATCTTTATCTCTCTTTTTCACTCAGCCCCCACTCTACTCTGTAGCTCTACACCAACACAACACTCCACGCCAAACACAGTGCATAGGATTCCAATTACGCAAATTGTTCTTGTCATGGGTTCACACACAAACACAATGAGCCTTCTCAATTTGCAGATCTGCACTGTGGTAACTGCTGGCAGAGAGCTGTGAACCCAAGCCCTTCTGGGTTCAGATGATCCTCTAAATCAACTCCTTTATCTCTAGGATCAAGGACAGGCTATAAATGGAGTGGTGTGGAATGTTTCCTGGCGATGTCACCTGGGTTCTTTCGGTCTCGTCCAGCTTCCTACCTACACCACATATGGTAAATCTAATGCCTTGGAAATTCCTTTGTACCCATCTACTGATCAATACCTTTCAAGGATGAAACCCTTTTCATGCCTTGAAAGCTCCTTGAGGTTTTTGCAGAAGGAGTCAATTAAGATGTCAAGATAATCCTAAAAGCACACCTGAACTGTATTTGGAGTCAATCCGAGTCATTGTAATTAATGGCAGGTGTACGCCATCTGCTATTTAACAGGAGATTGAATGTGACTGGGCGATCCTGAACAGAACCACACCTTTAATTTTAATAGGGTGTGCACATTTAGGGTATCAGATTTGTGTTGTTACATTTTTTCCCACTAAACAGTCCCTGATTTGTTTTCACCTTCTTTGTATAGACCATGATTTTATAGTTATGGTGGAAATCTTGTGTGATTGATCTTGATTTAATTTTTTTACATTACAAAAACTTGCCATTACAGTATAACAGGTTATATAGACTATATTACACAATTTTAGAAGAAAAAAAAAAAAAAAAGTACAATTTTTTTTGCTCTTTTGACAGCTTGCCTTACCCTTTTCTTAAATAATACTGCTTTTTTATTGTACATTTTATAAATAGTCATTTCTGTATTAGAAGACTTGTGAACCTGGAAATCTGTAACATCAAAAATTGAATAAATTTTATAGTCTGTAGTCATAGTGTATATAGAAAGTATTCACAGCCACGCCCTCCTAGAAATTTTAACATTTTATTTTGACACCAAACAACAGAAAATAACATTTTAATGTCAAAGTAAAAACAGATCTCTGCAAAGTGGTACATTATACGTAGCTCACAGTTCAACTTATTTGGAACTAGAATACTAATCAATGCCACCAAATAAAAGGTGTGTTAAAAGTTGCATAGATTTCTTTAAAAGCACTATACCTGCTGCATGGCCATGTCAAGCCGTCTTCTGTCCTGTGATGGGATTGAATGAATAGTAATATATCACACACTAAAACACAGACCCATTTTAACTAAGCCGGCTATACCACTGCTAGAACACACATTATTTATTGTGTTCCGATACTCAATATAATGCAGATGTACAGTATGTAAAATAAGTTATTTTCTCTAAAAGCACAAGGAAAATGTTATAAACATCCCAGAATATTTATTAAGGTCTGCAACTTTATTATAAAGACTTTTATTTTTACAATAAAATACAATTACACCAGTTTTTTCATTAATCCATGGCAGATTTATTAAAAAATAATCACAGTGCATAGAACAGGTCCCTCAATCACAATATTTCTTATAAATTGTAAAAAAAAAAAAAAAAAAAAAAAAAACATTTTTCTGCCATCTCATTTTATATTGGTTGCAATACAGGAGTCGGTACCGGTTAAAGCTATAATTTCTTCAAATCATTCATACATTGATCCATTGTCTGCTTTTTTTTCCTCCAAAAAGTAAAAACAAATCAAAAATACAATAAAGAATACACTATCACTCTTCAACATGTGCCCACTACTATTGTGATAATTGTTTAAAGAAATGTAACAAACATTTGCGAACTTTGTTATATTAGTGCATTTGTATTGCTTTCAGGAAATTTCAGCTCAGAAGTTTGACTTGTAATGTTTTTCATTTTCAATGTAAAAGTTTGTCTACATTGCAATGATGCCACTCTTGTGTTACATATTTTACATCTAGTTCAGTTTCAGTAGTATTTATACATTATAAGTAGTACACTCATTCATAAAACTAACTTCCCTAGACTGAAGTTCTTAATTTCAGCTAACCACCAGAGTCTGGAATTTGGCCAAGCTTGACTCCAGTATTACTTTCACAACAGTTTTCCCTCTCAAAGCCTTCATAAATACCCACTAAATGTGTCAGCTCAGTCAGCTGCTGCTCCATACGTGGAACATGTTTGTTTTGTGCAATACTGATTTTTTGTGCAAGGTAGAGTCATCAAGTGTGCTGGACCGCAGACAAAGTGCAAACACCTCCTGCAGTTTAGGCAGGTAATATGGACTTCTGTGACTAAAAAAAGTTAGATTCAAAATAATAAATTATATCCGCAATTAATAAAGAATCTGTAATAAATGGCTCGCGTGCAGTATACAGCAGAGGTGAAAACCCTACAACACAAGTCAAAATTGACCAATCATAACTACAATAATTACATCTACGTCTCTAATGTGGATACTACTGTAAATATCCCTTGTGTAAATTTGATGAAGTGAATGTACACATAACAACTTTGCTGGTGGTCTTGCTTGTAATGAAAAGCACACTGAATCTGAGAGTTCTTGGTGCTTGTAGAAAAACACATTTCAAAATAACATACTTTTAAACCATTAAATTTGTGAAAAAAGAACCACCATGAAAATCTGAAGCAAAATTAGAATAAGAATCCTTAAAGTCCATGCGCATTCATTCACTTTCAAAAGGCACATTTGCTTTAAATAAGTTAACTTACACTCGCCATTTTCAACGCATAAACAACAAATTAGAGAATAATGTGAAAAAGCATACTCCCAAAAATTTCATTACTTGACACCTTCAGGTCATTAAGCAATATAAATTTTTTATACAAAATGCAAATGATTTTTAATATTTTTATATAAATTAGGCTTGCTTTGCTCACCCCCCCAGGCGCGCTAAGCTCCAGCCATCTCGTGTTTCTGCCACGCGCGTTATCGGGTGGGGTTCCTGAACGCACGCTGAGAAGACGCATTCGTTCTGATCAGCTGCTGTCTTTCTGCTGCCACCAAGCTGCGTGTTCTGCTTGTCGCGTGTCGATCATTTAAAAGCCTGTACAGCAGCTGTCCTTTTATCTCACTGCCTTGTCTCACAGGACGTTAAAGTGTCTCTTGCAGGACATCAAATTGTCTTCTCATTCCAAGATTTTTTTTATAATAGATAACATTAACTACTGTGTTCATGGAGCGCCACAGTGATAGTTCCCACTTTCTCTGTTTTATGACTGGTTAAATCAGAACCTAACAGTATGTTTAAACAAGACATCACACAGTTAATAGGGAGAAATTTAAAACTCCCACAAAAAAATAAAATTAAACTGTAAAGTAAAATGAATATATAGACAGTTACACATGGATGTAAATTAGTAAAGATAATCGTTAAATAACCAGTTGTAAAATTACTATGATGCACTCCAAACCTTAAATCCAATACAAATATAAATTAAATTTTGTTTAGTGCTCTAAATTATATTCAGTTCAAAAACTACCAATTAATATTATCAGATTTCTTGAGTGGTGTTTACTAATGACCAAACAAAGCGAGTGAGTAACAGTGCAAATATTTTTAAGCCTCAAAGTTTTTAGTATAACCTTTCCTTGTCAATACCTAATGAACTATTCTTGATTCACATTGCTATCAATAAGTAATTAAATTGCTGGAAACTCTGAAGGTAACCTCTCTTTATTACAACACGGATCCAAGGGCAGAATCTGAATTGGAATGCCTTGAGAGTAGAATTGGACATTTCCACCATATCTTCAAAAATATTTCATTTCACTCACCAAATACAGCAGCCTCCAGTGCTTCTGGTCAGTGTGTGTGTGTGTATATAAGCATGACTATGGCCTCAAACAGCAGAACCGATAGTTACAGTTCTGCCTAGCCTATAATCTTTCTGGATCTTTGGAAGACTTACACAATGATTGAAATCCTGACTGATTGTAGACAATATTTGAAATGTGGGCTTTAGAACTCTACATACTCTACCTACAGTATAATTCTTACATGTACAAGGCACAAAGAATATACTTTTTTTACTGTCAAAATGTAAAAATGGTTGAATTATCACAAAAATGTCAACTTATTATCAATGGGTAAGCTGAAAACTTAAAGTGAATTTTAAGAAATATCACAATGTAAGCCAAAATAAAGTAAAAAATACTAATACTAATAATTCAAGATTAATCAGGTAAACTGAAAGCTAACAAGTCCTCATTTGGAAAAAATTTTCACACTTAAATTTTCAACTGTAAACTATTTAAAGAAAGATTTAAAATATGATAACATAAAAGATGTCAAGAGAGAGTTTTTAATCTATGCAGAAAATAAAAAAATATATTATTAGAAAAATAGACACAAGAGAGGCTGAAGCTGCCATTAGGTCCAGTAACATGGGCGGATCCAAGAGTCTTTGCCATAATTTGAAGTAATTATCCTTTATTATGTCCTTTCCCTGAAAAACCACTTCTGAACATCTGAATCTGAGCAGCGTCGCAAAAGAGGTGCACGGCTTCCCACTTCTGTCTTTTCCACAGCTTCTAAGCACTTACCAGTTTGAACATGATATAGCGTACCATCCTACACAAAACACATGGGGGGAAAAAAAAAAAAAAATACAATTTTAAATATTTTTTTAAAGGAGCATAGTGAATATATTTTAAAATAATGAACTAGTGAATACAGCTTTAAATATATTGAGATAAATAAAACTCAGACGGAAAATAAGAAATTGTTCAATAGTAGTGTTCTAAACAGTATGGGTCAGTTGCAGTGTACCTGAAATAGTACCATACTGGGTGCAGATCAAGAACAGATAGGTAGTACAGTGCTAAGAGGAGACAATCCTCAGGGTCAAGTGCTGTCTCAGTAAACAGCAGAACAAGATCAATACCATGTTTAACTAATATATAGCTAGTCTTGTTTTTTGCTTCGTGATTTTCTCTATTTGCTCAGCTGTCTATCCGATTGCCTGTTAAAGGTGCTAAAATTCCTCTCGAATTAAAGGATCAAACCATAGGTCAAAAGTACATCCTAAAGTAAACTTAGATGCATCAGACTGGCTGTTACTCTTGTAAACATCATTTGCTGTAAGAGTATTTAAAGACCCAGAAGTCACTATATGGATAATAATGTTGAGAAGCATATGTCAATATCATATCTGAAGCAAAATTTTCTCTTTGTATGTCATAGGTGGATCCACCATCAAGGTGTCCAGAGTACGCACCTTGGGATTCTGGTCACCAAGGGGCTCTCTCATATGCTATTTTTATTTATATATATATATATATATATATATATATATATATATATATATATATATATATATATATATATATATATATATATATATATATATTATATTACATACATACATACAGTGGTACTTTGAGATACGAGTGCCCCAACGTACGAGTTTTTTTGAGATAAGAGCCGTAACTAGGTCGATTTTTTGCCTTGAGTTAAGAGCCAAAATTCAAAATACGAGCCATCAAAGAGCTTGTCGCCGCACATTCCAAGGAACTGACGATGGAGGAGTTGACGGAGTGACAGACGCGGCAACATACGGAGGTTCTGCAGGAGATCGGTATCGCAGAGGAGGTTACCTCATAAAGTGAGATAAAGAAAGTGTTTGCAATGTGGGAAATAGTTTTGAACTTTAAAGAAGAGAAACACCCTGAAAAAGTTGATTCTGATCGTGCAGCGGCGCTATTTAATGACACTTGCCTAACTCATTTCAGAAACATTCTAAAGGGGAGGACTAAATAAAGCTCCTTGGATAGGTTTCTATTGAAACGCCTTGAGAATGAAAGTGAGGAAAGCATGGCAAAAAAGAAAAAACTAGTGAAGAAGAAAATTAAGTTAAGCAAAAGTGAAAGAGAAAAACATTACAATACGCTAGTCAGCTTCGCCAAAATCTGTTTATTTCTTGAGATTCTCTTTTATGTATTAGGTTTTATTTTGTTTGTATACAATATTTGTTCATTATAAATACATTTTTCTTATGTTGAAAACATTTAACAAAAAATTGGGGTGTTTTTTTTGGGTGCTGGTATGAATTAATCTCATTTCAATTAATTTCAATGGGGAAAATTGATTTGAGATACGAGCATTTTGACTTACGAGCTCAGTCATGGTAAAAACTAAACTCGTATCTCAAGGTACCACTGTATAAGAGTTTCAGCAATACCTCAAATTCTTCCACACAACAAATATTTTCAGTTATGCGTACTTAATATCACACCCAGATGTAAGGTATGATTAACATTGCACTCAAAATCTCCAAAGGTAAAAGGTGTAATGTATGAGTGGCTGGACACTCAAATTCTCCTAGAAGGAGCACATTTTATTTTTATATGTGATTTTCATAGAGTCCAAATATATGCATGTGATACTTTGGGGCCTTAATCTGTCTTGTTGTAACTCATGTCCCAATTACGTCTGAGAAATACATAAGAGTTGATAATTGTTTTTCATTATAAGCTAAGCTTTTCCCAATAACCAAATTAATCCAACAGTCACCAAAGCGCATAAAATACAGTAATCCCTCACTATATCGCGCTTTGACTTTCGCGGCTTCACTCTATCGCCGATTTTATATGTAAGCATATCTAAATATACAACGCGGATTTTTCGCTGCTTCGCGGGTTTCTGCGGACAATGGGTCTTTTTACTTCTGGTACATGCTTCCTCAGTTGGTTTGCCCAGTTGATTTCATACAAGGGATGCTATTGGCGGATGACTGAGAAGCTACCTAATCAGAGCACACAGTTAAGTCCCTGTGTGCTGATTGGCTCAGCGACGGAGTGCTGCATTAACTAGGAAGTCTCATCTCACTCATTCAGCATTAACGTGCTCCTGCTACTGCTTCAGGGGCCGTGTCCAAGCACCAACAGAAGATGCAAATGATTGCAGAAAAGGTAAAAGTTTTGGATATGTTGAAGGAAGGGAACAGCTACACCGCTGCAGGACACCATTACGGCATCAATGAGTCCACGATTCTTTTTATTTAAAAAGGAGGAAAAGCATATAAAATCTGCGGCCGCAGTGTCCTTTAACCAGGGCGCAAAACGAGTTGCAAGTGGACGTGATAAGGCAGTAGTCTGGATGGAATCTGCTTTAGGGATTTGGATTGAAGAGTGCTCGAAGAAGAACAACGGCTGTGCTACACAGTCGCCTGAAGAGGCTCCTTTAGAAGAGCTGTAACACTATCCTTTGTTGTACAGTAAAATTAAACTCATCATTATCGGACAAGTCGTCGTGTCATTGTTGGCGAGTAACCATAATTAATTATCTACATACAGTACTTATTACATGTACATAGTTAAGTGTCACTGTACACTCATTTTACTGTATACAATTTTTCTTGCATTGTACGTATTTATTGCTGGTGGCCTGTCTGTCGTAATGGCTGTAACATATGTGATATCGGAGACGCTCGATATCTTTAAAATAATACTTAGGTTTTACTGTATATAAACTGTGTTTACATACATAATTTCAACGAATCTTACCTAATATCTAAGAGAATACAAAGGGTTTATGCTGTATAATTGTCCGGGAAATGTTTATAATAGTGTGGGAGAGTTTATAAGGGCTTAAAATATATAAAAAGAACCATATGAACATATGGTTTCTACTTCGCGGATTTTCACCTTTTGTGGGGGGTTCTGGAACACAACCCCCGCGATGGAGGAGGGATTACTGTACTTAGCCATAGGCAGAATAACATTTGTAAAGAATGTCTCATCGCATTGCAAACTTAACAGTTGAGCACAAGCTCTACGTAACACATATTGTGACAGATCTCATATCAGATCTGGAGGACACCCACAAATACAGTATATCTCCAAAACACTCTGAAGGAATACTGCCTGCTTCTTTCATACTGTATCTTTCTATGTACACTTACCAAACTGGCGGCCAAGTAATTTGTGAATGAAGTACTCTGTCTTTTTACTGAAGATTAAAAGTCAAATGTATGTTGACACATATTTATTAATTTCTTACATTACAAAATATAAAGTGTTTCCATAAAATGCTCGTCTTTTTCTGTGGCATTGAGTTAAATATATTTGATTCAGTGTCATGCTATACTTTAGTCCAAATCTAAATATACAATATTGTTTAAATTTTTTTTTATGACTGTAACAGTGTGTCTGATGCATGTGGAATTCATTTTGTAACATTACCCATTGTATTAAGTCCAAAGTTAGTCTGAAACTTTTAAAACTCTAAGAAGCACACAGCAAATGCACTTTAATCTTTTCCACTGCTAACTTGCAGCTCTGAGGCACACTGCAACAGTGTTAAACCCAAAACTTAGTCTTGCTACCATAAATATGTACTAGGGCCAGATCAGCATGGGATCATCCTGAACTCATAGTACACTGCAACTGACTCTAGGCGTTTTGCAAATTACATAGTTTATGTAATTAATTAATTAATTAAGTAATTTAATAATTAAGTAAGTAATTTAATTACATACGTATATGTAAACATTTAAAACTTTGTGGGAACAGGAATACAAATAAAATTTAAAAAGACCCACTTAATTATTTGCAGAAATTATCTACTGTACTATTGTGTTGTTTTGTTATGTTTTTAAACAAATGTATAGCCTTAACTTTTCACTTTGATTGTATGATATTTTTATCAACATCTCACATTATTTTTCATTTTTGCCAATTTCTTCGATTCATCATACCAATTTTGTTTTAAATATAGTCTTTCTAAATGATATCATAACTATTATAAAATGGAATATGTAATTTTTAAAAAGTACAAGTTGTTTTTTGTGTGGTGTATTTGATAACGTGTTGCTCTGTTATGATGCAATATTGTTTCACCAAGTCAAGTGTAAATAACACTGCAAATCAACAGTAGCCAGCCGTCATACTCAGACCTAACCAAAATAAATAAAACACTGTTCAAATAAAAATCAAAACAATCCAGTCTGGCCAACATGCAGTGCGCAATTAATTACAACCATGTTAATTCATTGACTGGTTTCAGTAACTTCTCTTAGTGATCTACTAATGACCAAAGATTTCATGTTTTCTATTTACCAGGATTTTCTGCAGAGTGAGCTCACTCTTAATTTTGGCAAAATCTAGGAAGTCAAAGACTTCAAAAGCAGCAGGCAGACTACATTGCCCTTTATATTGGAGGGAATGCTGTTGAAAGGGTGAGCAACTTTAAATTTCATGAAGTGATTACAACCAATGAACTGAAGTGCGCACAATAAATTTAGCTCTTATCAAAAAGGCTCACAAGTGCCTCTACTTTTTCAAATGTCTAAGGACAGTACACATTTCTTCATCTCTTCTCACAAACTTTTACAGTTGCATGGTAGAGTCCATTCTTACGGGCTACATTGCATTGTGCTATAGCATCTGTTCGATTTTAGTAGAGGATGGTGAAGGTGAAGACAGTATAGCTGCCTTCTGCTCAGGACATACTTTTGGCTAATAGTACAGAACCATTGGCACTCACTGTGGATACAAATGTTCTCGGAACCTACTAGTGTAAGGTTGCTGAAGAGTCAATCTTAAGAACAAATATATGCTTGCTATGTACACTTTTTGTGCTTGTGTGCATTTATGTAATTTGTTGGTACTATACTTTGTGAGGAGACAGGCAAGATAGAATTACATTTTACTTGACTGGAGTGCATTGTCAGACATAAAATAAAACTTAATCGAATTGTATTGTATTGTAATATTGTGGTTAATATAAAAACTAATCCAACTGAATAATCTGAACTAATCTAACACACTTTGCACTTCCTTATCTGCAACCTTTAAATAATACCAGCTAAACCAGGAAAAATATTTATAACACTTGGGGTTTACTTTATGATTTTGAAAGCTGTACCCACCTCTCGAAAAATAATTTTTTGATCTTCAGGGATTGGATTTTGGTTTCTCCTGCAGAGATGCATTGTCAGGTAATCAGTACCTTGTTCAACTGATACACATGCAGCAGGCTCCCGGGTGTTGTATCTAATTTCATCGTATGAAGAGTATTCAAAGAACTATTGTCAAAATAAGGGGAAAAAAAAGTAAATAAATACTATTAATGTATGGCTATGAACTATTTTAATAGCAGCAAATTAAGCTATGTACATGACAAGTTGTCTGGTGATAAATTTAATGTGCCGATTAGGATGTAATACAGTGCATCAAAAGCAACAGAAATAATATTTATGCATATTTAGGTGCAAGAATATTTAAAGATATGTAAAGGGGATAAAAAAAAAAAAAAATAAAGATTGCAGGCAGCAGTGTCTACTTCTAATTTATTATTGTAATATTCATAGAATTCAGCTACTGAATATCAGATCTTGCATGATTATTCCTGTTATCCAAGTAAGTCTTGCATGCATTCATATTTAAAATTACATTCACATTGATGGATGAAAATTTGTGAACTCTTTAGATTTTTTTTTTTTTTTTTTAATTCTGCCTAAAATATGATGAGATCTTTATCTGTGCCACATCAATAAAGATTACATAATAAAAAAAAAAATAAAAAAAAGAAAAACATAAAAACGTTAAGTGTCTTTGTTAGAAAAAATATCTGAATTCATGCTTTCAGTAAATGGTGTGATCCCCTTGAGCAAAAATTACTTCAACCAAACATCTATGGTAACAGTTGATCAAACTCCTCAGCTTACAGAAACTGTAGCCCACTCCACCATTCAGAAGTACTTTAAATCTGAGATGCTGGTGGGCTTTCCTTAATAAGCTCCCACTTCAGGTCCAACCCCAATGTTTATATTGGACTACTGGACTTTGACTCTGCCATTCTAAAATATGAAATTTTTATAATTTATTCATTCTTTGGTCAACAGGCTCAAGTCATCATATTGCCATCAGCATGTTAAATGATTGGGGATGAAATTTTTACAGTATGTTAGATTGAAGTGTTTAATTTTTACCAAACATAACAGTTCTCATTTGAGTCAAAAAAAAAAAAAATCTATTATTTGACTGCTCCAGCCATGGAATTTTCTTACAGTAATCTCCTGGCTCATGCAAGTGGTCTTTAGCCAACATGAAGGATGACAATATTGAACTACATAAAATCCATGGTGCTGTGTGACAATAGGCTAATCAACACACTGTCTTAGAGACTCTTGCACTTTGAAGCTAAACAGTGCACACATTAATTAAAAATTCTGAAGTAATAAATCAAGTATGTATGACAAATTTAAAAATACTATGGGTACACATTCCAACTTGCAATACCTACCAATGCTTCAATAAATTTTATGAGTCTTACATCAGTAATTTGTTGACCCACAGATCACTCCATGGAAAACAGAAAAAAGGTTGTGAACAAATGATTATTAAGAAATAGGTACAAAGGTAGTGTTTATCCTTACGTTCAGTTTAGTAAAGAGCATTTCTTCTTCTAATTAATAATCAAACTAAAACAAAATGCAACTTAAAATGTGAGCAACTCTTGAATCTGCTTTTCTCAATAGAATACTCCTTATAGTATGTTCTATATACTGTACCTATCTTACAAAAATACATACATATACAGTGGTGTGAAAAACTATTTGCCCCCTTCCTGATTTCTTATTCTTTTGCATGTTTGTCACACAAAATGTTTCTGATCATCAAACACATTTAACCATTAGTCAAATATAACACAAGTAAACACAAAATGCAGTTTGTAAATGGTGGTTTTTATTATTTAGGGAGAAAAAAAAAATCCAAACCTACATGGCCCTGTGTGAAAAAGTAATTGCCCCCTGAACCTAATAACTGGTTGGGCCACCCTTAGCAGCAATAACTGCAATCAAGCGTTTGCGATAACTTGCAATGAGTCTTTTACAGCGCTCTGGAGGAATTTTGGCCCACTCATCTTTGCAAAATTGTTGTAATTCAGCTTTATTTGAGGGTTTTCTAGCATGAACCGCCTTTTTAAGGTCATGCCATAGCATCTCAATTGGATTCAGGTCAGGACTTTGACTAGGCCACTCCAAAGTCTTCATTTTGTTTTTCTTCAGCCATTCAGAGGTGGATTTGCTGGTGTGTTTTGGGTCATTGTCCTGTTGCAGCACCCAAGATCACTTCAGCTTGAGTTGACGAACAGATGGCCGAACATTCTCCTTCAGGATTTTTTGGTAGACAGTAGAATTCATGGTTCCATCTATCACAGCAAGCCTTCCAGGTCCTGAAGCAGCAAAACAACCCCAGACCATCACACTACCACCACCATATTTTACTGTTGGTATGATGTTCTTTTTCTGAAATGCTGTGTTCCTTTTACGCCAGATGTAACGGGACATTTGCCTTCCAAAAAGTTCAACTTTTGACTCATCAGTCCACAAGGTATTTTCCCAAAAGTCTTGGCAATCATTGAGATGTTTCTTAGCAAAATTGAGACGAGCCCTAATGTTCTTTTTGCTTAACAGTGGTTTGCGTCTTGGAAATCTGCCATGCAGGCCGTTTTTGCCCAGTCTCTTTCTTATGGTGGAGTCGTGAACACTGACCTTAATTGAGGCAAGTGAGGCCTGCAGTTCTTTAGACGTTGTCCTGGGGTCTTTTGTGACCTCTCGGATGAGTCGTCTCTGCGCTCTTGGGGTAATTTTGGTCGGCCGGCCACTCCTGGGAAGGTTCACCACTGTTCCATGTTTTTGCCATTTGTGGATAATGGCTCTCACTGTGGTTCGCTGGAGTCCCAAAGCTTTAGAAATGGCTTTATAACCTTTACCAGACTGATAGATCTCAATTACTTCTGTTCTCATTTGTTCCTGAATTTCTTTGGATCTTGGCATGATGTCTAGCTTTTGAGGTGCTTTTGGTCTACTTCTCTGTGTCAGGCAGCTCCTATTTAAGTGATTTCTTGATTGAAACAGGTGTGGCAGTAATCAGGCCCGGGGGTGGCTACGGAAATTGAACTCAGGTGTGATACACCACAGTTAGGTTATTTTTTAACAAGGGGGCAATTACTTTTTCACACAGGGCCATGTAGGTTTGGATTTTTTTTCTCCCTAAATAATAAAAACCATCATTTAAAAACTGCATTTTGTGTTTACTTGTGTTATATTTGACTAATCGTTAAATGTGTTTGATGATCAGAAACATTTTGTGTGACAAACATGCAAAAGAATAAGAAATCAGGAAGGGGGCAAATAGTTTTTCACACCACTGTACACACACATACATATTATATATATTACACATACATACATAATATGTATATATGTATGTATGTGTAATATATATATATATACACACACACACATACATATAACACATACGTACATACATACACACTCCAGCTCAGTTACCATATCTATAGTACATATATGTCAACTTACCTGGTTTTGTCCCATGCCATGACAAACATATAAAATTACTTTGTTTCCAACAACATTGTGGTCATCTGGAGGATTGTAATCGAAACAGTAGTTTCCCATGCCTTTGCTTACAAGCTAAAAGGATAAATGATATCAAAATACACTTTCAACATTATAGGTAAACATTACATTCAAGAATATAAAAATATTTTCACAAGAATGGGGCTATCAGTCAATAGCATTTTCCTGCATTTTCATTGCTCTGCATAGTCTCTGTATTAAAAAATTGGAATACTTTTTGTAGCCTTCTTTACTTATTAAAACTCTGCTAAATGTTATCTATTTATTTGATTCATCCTTTATACATCCTTACAGAGAAGAAGTTTACCTGCTGACAAAATGGTGCCAGGACTTTTTAACACTTAATGTCAGCAAAACCATGGAGCTGCTTGTACACTTTAGGTGGCAGACAGCAGACCATACTGACATCTTGATTAGAGGAGATGATGTGAAGATGGTGAGCAGGTTTAAATTAATTTGAGTGACTATCACAGATGAAGTGAGCAGAACACATTTTGGCTACCATCAGGAAGGCTCGTCAATGCTTCCACTTTCTCAGATATGAGGAAAGTATAGATTCTCACCAACGTCTACAGGTGCACAGCAGAGTCCACTATAAGTGGCTGTATCACATGGCACCTCCTCAGCTCAAGATCATAAAGCACTGCAAAGAGTGATGAACGAGTCACAGATTATTACTGATGCCCAGCTTCCTTCTGTTCAGGATATATACAACATTCACTTTCTGAGAAAGGCAAACAGTATAATTATATCCCTCAGACATCTGGCAAATATCACTTCTCTCCTTCCATCCAATATAGTAACAAATAAATATATATATATATATATATATATATACACACACACACAAACAAATATGTTAGAGGCACTTTAAGTTGTGTGTGTGTCTTTTTTTGCTACTGTATTATTAGGACTGTTCTAACATGCAAGTAAGAATTTCATTGTACTATGTACACTATGTATTATAAACTATGTACAGGTAGTTGTCGACTTACGATGGCTACCGTGTCTCATGGGCAAAAGACAGTTTTCACTTGGCTAGCTCCATATGCCATGACTCATTCATCTCAATCTGTTTTTTTACCTGCAGAAGTTTCGACTACTTTCACTTACATTTGTCTGACAATTACAGGAAAAGGGGTATTTATCTTGACACAAAAATACAGGTGATCAAGTGATATGAGGGAGGAAAGAAAGCAAATGCGATCTCATATGACTAAGTTATCCCATTGTAACCGGTGTTCACTGCATGCACTTTAATGCTGTGCTTTGAGTCAGGTTAACCTCCAAAGCTTGTATGTTGTGACTCACGATGTGCCGCTTCATGCAAAACGACACAAAGGGGTAATGAAACCACGAACTCATTTATCTGTTAATGTTTATTATTAACAGGATAAAATGTGAAAACAGAAAACATCTGAGTGCTCAAACTCTGCCAGTGCAATTTTGCCTATCACAGTTAATACAATGCACACTGGGAGTTGGGAGAGGCTCACACTGATAAAATAACACAGACAAAGAAAGGATTTGTAAAGCTGTTAAAGGTTCAGCACCCATGCAAGCAACAGTAACAATAAAACAAAATAATAAAATAAAAAAAATACATTTACAAAAACAGAAGAAGAGCTACACAGTGTACTAAGAATGTCGATAAAAAGGATATAAAACAAACAATATGACTTAAGGGACTTATACAGTACTATACATACGGTGAGGTTTGAATACATATACCGGTCTGTCTTATGTCCAGATTGACTTACAACCAGTCTGTCGGAACCGAACGTGGTCGTAAGTCGACAATTACTTGTACACGACTATAACTTGAACTTTATATGTACTTAACTTTTTAACATTTTTTTCTCTTTAACCACTAACATATTACTAAAATACTAAAAATTGTTACGTTTTTGCATCATTAGAAATTATGATGGACTGTCTTTTATCATTTCTAATTTTCTTTTTAATTGGTGATCTGTCATCCCCCACCCCCATACACCTATCACTTTTAACTTTTTTTTTTAAACTTTAATCCTTTTAATTGCACATATTTACCTTTTATTCTTTAGGTTTTTTCATATCAAATTAGATACCTATTTCTGTTTGTTACGCATTGTCAAGGTCTAAAGTTATCATTCTGCCTCTGAGATTTCCAAGTATTACAACAACCTTGATTTGCTAATTTCGTCAGGATTACTAAATATTATCTTTGTTGTAGAACTTATGATCATCCTATGGCTATTAGCTTAATTAAAACCAATTACTACTATAACATCACTATGTGGACAAGATTTTTTGATATAAAGTGTTCATTGTTAATCGATTTCTTTATCAACAAATAATATCCTATAACTCATTGGAGTAACTTTAAATATCTGCTTTTTTGTCATTGTCTGTCTTTTATAAACGATACATATTACAATAATAATATATATTTACCGTGAACTCATCATCATCTCTTAGATGTACCCAGTTTTTTTGTGTGTATTAGGATAAATGCTGCTCTGTTAATACTTGCAAAATTTAAAAAAAAAAAAAAGTTTTGTGTTACCTTTTCTTTTGTGACTTGTTTCAATGCTGCTTGATTTGATCGCTGTTGCAGTTTATGTAGTTTTCATGTTCACTTTTTTATTTCTATACATATTTATGAATAGTACTGTCTGGAATGTTAGACCAGGTTTAAAAAATTGGGTATTTTAAGACACCCTCCATTTTTTTTTATTTAAATGGACATTAACTCTTACAACAGTTCAGTATTGTAGTACCTCTTGGTTTAAATATAACCTGTTTGGGCATTCCCTGCCCAATCTGCTACAAAAATATCTCATTACACTGTAGCTAATGCCCCTGGAAAAAGAATTGCTATGCTTTCAACCTACAATGAACTAGTGGATATTTGTCTATTGCAACAGCTGCACTTTCTGTAAATGACAACTTGGTGACCTTTAATTCTCTTGTGCAGCACAGGTCAGCAAGCTACTTTGCGGGTACAGAAATTCACCTTGAGGTGATGTTAAAGTTGCAACAGATACCACTATTTCTTTTTCTTGTATCTAACATTTATAATATAAAGCAAAATTTGAACAGTCTGATCCTAGGCATATGTACAAGGTCTGCGGACAATAGTCGACTATAAATTAACTACTCCCACCATAGTGAGTGCAAATGCCTCTCTGGCAGATGAGCACTTAACTTCTATGCATGATTTGATGTAAATGTCACCAAAGGCAGCCAGTAATACACAACACATATGTAGCAGGAGAACTGCTCAGTGAGGAAAGGGTGCTCACTTTGTCAGAATGCATAAGGAGAGCTTTTAGGAAAATAAACCGAGGAAGGCAGCAGGTCATGATGGCATTCCAGGATGTGTTTTCAATATCTGTGCTGATCAGTTTGCATCAATGTGTTCATGGTAATATTTAATCTCTCCTTAACCCAGCATGCTTTAAAAGATTCACCACTGTCCCTGTCCAACCAGTCTGAATGACTATTGTTTCTGTCACACTAAGTGCTTTATCAATAGAGTGCTAGTCTAAAATCACAAATGCTTTTCACCGAAGAAAGAACTGGACCAATTACACTTCACATATCACTCTAGTAGATCCACATCACCTTGATCCTTCACAGAGTACTGGCACACCTGGACAACGAAAGAGGGAATTTTGTGCAAATGCTATTTATAGACTACAGTTCTTCATTTAACACAATAATCCCATTTAATTTCGCCACCAAACTCAGGAACCAGCTTCTGAGTACATGGATTTTTAACTTCCTGACAGACAGTCCCCCAGGTGGTTCGAGTGGTTAGCCACACCTCATCATCTCTCATTTTCAACACAGGCGCTTCACAGGGCTATGTTCCAAGTTCACTGCTGTATTCTCTCTCCACACATATGACTGCATGGCTGCACATGACTCTTAACATTATTGTCAAGTTTGCTGGTGACATAGTTGTTGTAGACCTAACATCTAACAACAACTGGCAGGCTTTTCTGGATGCTGTGGCAAGTCTGCCACACTTATGTCAGGACAACAATCTACTCCAGTCTGCCGATTGTTGACATTGGGAGAAAACAGCAGAGGCACTACCATTCCTTCAGAATTAACAGAACTCAGGTGGAGAAGGTAGACATCACAGAGGATCTAACCTGGTCCAAGCACACCAACACCTTGGTAAAGAAAACATGGCAATGCCTTTACCACCTCAGGGATTTCAAGCTACTAAAGAACTTCTATACATTCACCACTGAAACCATTCTGACTGGAAGTATTATTGCATGGTTTGGAAGCAGCACACTGTATGACCACAAGGCTCTGCACAAAGTAGTGTGGTCAGCTGAACGCATCACTGGGTGTGCACTCCCCAACTTCAAGGATACAGTGATCCCTCGTTATATCGCGCTTCGTCTTTCACGGCTTCACTCCATCGCGGATTTTAAATGTAAGCATATGTGAATATATAATCGGGGATTTTTCACTGCTTCGTGGATGTCTGCGGTCTACAGTACGTGTGCTTCCTCAGTTGATTTGCCCATTTGAATTGAAACAAGGGACGCATTTGAATTGAAACAAGGGACTCTATTGGTGGATGGCTGAGAAGCTACCCAATCAGAGCATGCGGTTAAGTTCCTGTGTGCTGCTGACTGGCTCAGCGACGGAGTGCTGCATTAACCAGGAAGTACTAATCTCACTCATTCGGCATTAACGTGCACAAGCGCCAACAGAAGATGCAAATGATTGCAGAAAAGGTAAAAGTTTTGGATATGTTGAAGGAAGGAAACAGCTACACCGCTGCAGGACACCATTACAGCATAAATGAGTCCACGATTCTTTTTATTTAAAAAGGAGGAAAAGCATATAAGATCTGCAGCCGCAGTGTCTTTTAACCAGGGCGCAAAATGAGTTGCAAGTGGACGTTGTAAGGCAGTAGTCTGGATGGAATCTGCTTTAGGGATTTGGATTGAAGAGTGATGGAAGAAGAACAACGGCGGTGCTAAACAGTCGCCTGAAGAGGCTCCTTTAGAAGAGCTGTAACGCTATCCTTTGTTGTGCAGTAAAATTAAACTCATCGTTATCAGACAAGTCGTCGTGTCATTGTTGGTGAGTAACCATAATTAATTATTTACGTACAGTACTTATTACATGTACATAGTTTAGTGTCACTGTACACACATTTTATTGCATACAATTTTTCTTGCATTGTACGTATTTATTGATGGTGGCCTGTCTGTCGTAATGGCTGTAACATATGTGATATCGGAGACGCTCGACATCTTTAAAATAATATTTAGGTTTTACTGTGTTTACATACATAATTTCAACGAATCTTACCTAATATCTAAGAGAATACAAAGGGTTTATGCTGTATAATTGTGCGTGAAATGTTTATAATAGTGTGGGAGAGTTTATAAGGGCTTAAAATATATAAAAATAACCACATGAACATATGGTTTCTACTTCGCGGATTTTCTTATTTCGCGGGTGGCTCTGGAACGCAACCCCCGCGATAGAGGAAGGATTACTGTATCTACAACTACAGATGTCGGACAATTCTACTTTGTTCGTAAAGATACAGTTGCTGGAGTTAAGCAGCTAATTATTTCACTACATATCGTACTGATTGTATAATTTGTATGTGACAAATAAAATTTGATTTAAAACCTCCTCCTAAAAAGAGCTATATACAGTTAATTAAAAGGCAATATCAGATAAATATTATTAAACCAACAGACTCATCACAAAATTAACAAAAAAGCACCAAAGAAGTTGATATAAATGCCTCTTTCATTCCCTGAGCATATTTATCTTTAACATATATAAAGCAGTTTAAACATTTCATTATTTTTGTGATGAATCTGCACTATAAATTTTACAGTATTTAACTTTTTTTAAAACTAGCAAGAACATACGAATCAGTTTAATGTACAGTATAGCAGTTAATGAAGTCATCAATTATGCAGAAAACCTAAAAACATTAAAGCATACAATTATACACTATTTAGAAATTTAGTTTGCAGTGAAGTTAATCTTTACATAAGTTAGTGGCTTTATAGAAAATATATCAAAAATATGAAATAATTAGAAATAACTAGAATAAAATTATGAGTTTACCCACCATGCCAAATAATCCTGGTCTGTCCTCTGGAACATGAATGTCCGGGTAAATATTTTCTAAGTACCATTTAAAATCTTTACATCCCAACTTCTCCCTAAGTTTTAGTCGCTCACTTACATCACCAAAAGGTTCCTAAAATAAAGAACATGATGATAAGATTAATTGGCAATTGTAAGCGTCTATGGTGCCCTTATACGTATGTTTGAATATCCATGCATTCAATGATTAACTGCAACCCATTTAAGGCTGGGTTCCAATTATAGATATATACAGTATTCATTCAAAATAAAATTACAAAAAACACACACAAAAATGTGCTTTTCCGATAAAACATGAGTGCCATCTACTGAGTACAATAAGTAATGTTCATTTTTATTAGATCTATTTTCTAGATTACTTTTACCTTAGATTACTTTAAAATAGGCTATAGCAATTCTTTAAAATGAAAACTCCCGTGAGAAACCTACACATCCTGGATAACAAATAAACAAACAATCACACTTTCTGACCAGTTGCAAACATGAAACAACATTTTAACAATATCTGTAGGATATTGATTACAACAAAGTGCTTTTTCAATTTGATACTGAAATATTGACCAGAACTTCACAACCACGTTATAATGCAAATACAAATAATGATTTGTCAAAACTCACTGTTCTTTGTTGTTAAACAAGATCATTATAATAAATAAAAACAGACTGGTTACAAATACAACAAATTTATCATACCCTGGCATTACAAAAAAAAAAGAACAAATTTAATCAAAACTGATCAACAATAATCTACGAAGGAGCTTGCATTCTTGTTATATCCACTTGCCAGTATACATACACTTCAAGATTTCATAACTGTATTCATATAGGTCAGACAGCAGAAAATTCAATTTAAAGATTTGAAAATGCTGCATCACATGCTGTGTTTCCACCCACACTCTAGCAGCTAACAGAGTGAATCACTTTCTAAGTGTCTTTAATTTTTAAATAACCTTCCTCCCACTTAACATTTTAATGACGGAAGCTCTACTGCAAGCACTTCTTTCTACTACACGCCCATGCGAGTTCCCTTTGAATTTTTGATATTGTGAAAATGACTCAATGAAATATGCACTTAAAAGATTCTACAATATCTATGTAAAAGAAAAAAAAAAGAAATTGCATGTTATATTTACTTAGTATGACAGCATGGTGGTAAACTGGTTAACACTGCTGACTCACACCTCCATAGTCATGGGTTCAAATCCAACCTGATGCCAGTCTTTGCAGAGTCTGCATGATCTATCCATGTCTGAGCTGGTTTTGCTCAAAGGATTCTTGTCTTCTTATCACCTCCCAGAGACATGCATGTTACTCCAATTGGTTATATAAATTTGGCACTGCATGAATGAGTGTGTGTCCGAATTGAGCATGTTTAAATTTATGGTTGAATTTACTCACTTTACTCACAATGGAGTTAAGGTTTGGAAATTATTTCTTTCAAACTCTTTTTAATAGTTAAAACACACTTTTAAATATGTTGCAATAAGACCATAATCTTAATTTAGTTTCCACCAAAAGGCAAGTGTTATTTTAGCGGTGTTCCAATCTTGACTTAATAAAACACTGCACATGATTGTGAAAATGATTGATTTGGATAGAATCAATCTAGAAACAAGCCCCCACTTTTGTAAACTTTATTTACTTCTTCTGCACTAATTCTATCTATGTGTAAAACCAGATGTAAAATATAAAAATGGTTGGAGTATGTTGAAAAAAAGGTAAAGAATGAGTGAGTGTATAGGTGTACTTGTGACAGAAGTGGAAGGAATGAAGCTCTCAGGATCTAGTTGGTTTGCTGGAGGAATTTGTAATAGACGACGTAAGAAAACGGAATGCAATTCCTGTTGAGGCCTAAGATTACACAACATGGAGGAATGGAATTTTGGCAGCAAATGACCAACATGAGCAAGTACAGCTAATGGCAGTTAAACTGGGTGTGTGTGTTTGCGAAGGCTTTATTCTCCTTCGTTTCACAGTTTGTTTCAAGCCAATATTTTAAAATAAAGGCATAAAACATAATACTGGATAAACTGTCCAATCTGCAGGATATATTAATGTTTGCACCAATGTCTTTTTTTGGACTAATGAAAAACATGCTGTTCAGTATTTCTAAATTAACAGACTGTGATTAGAAATACAGCATACAAGTCTAAAATTCAAGAATGCTCAGTTATAGAGCATAGTTATCACTACGAATGGGTATGCAAATAAGAAACTACTTGGAATAAAAGACTTTTTTCATGAAAGGCAGAGAGACAGTGGCAATACAGCTGACAATATAAAATAAACAATATTTTAAGTCTGCAAATTGGTACTACATGTAGTAAAAAAGATACATTATACAAAGTTACAAATTTGCATGAACCAGAGTATGTACAACTACGGTATTTTGTGAATTATTTTATAAGATGTTAATTTGATGTCAATAAATGAGAAATATCAATTGAAATGGTGACATCTCTTTTGTTCAATATATACTAAGTAATAAGATGTTTCATATGGGCTATATATACTTTTTACAGAATGCTTTGCCATACTCAAAAAGCATACCACATAAGAAAAGTGTTTCTTTATATTTTCTTCATTTGTGTACCCTTATCTAAAGACTTATGCTTGGTTGCTGAAAGTACTTGATTATCATAATTGCCCTCCACTCAGATATCATTGAACAATTACTGACATTGTGCTATAATAGGTATTTATCCAATTGGTTTTCATCAACTAACTGTCCTTTCTGAATTAACCTTTGTCACATAATTAGTTAGCTCAACTGAAAGATTCCTACACTAAATTGCACTATTCAAGAAATGCTACTCAGTCTGAAAATAAAAAGTTTAACTCATCTTTTCTGAGAATGAGCCCTTTTACAACCCTGAAATAAATCTTAAACTTTACAACTTATCTTTCTTGTTATTGCTTTTGAATGCATCATCTAGTTGGGGAAGAAAAGGACTGGATACATTAAGAAAGGAAAAATCTCATTTTTTTGTCATAATAATGGTAAAATATAATACTGAAATGCTTTGGAATATGAAAAGGAACAGAAAATTGATATACATACAGAAACAAAAATAAAATTAAGCATTTAAAATCTTCACAGAATCTAGTGAATTTAAGAACTCTAAAGCTAAAAAATGGAAGTGAAAGGAAAAGAAAAAACAAAAATTAACAGTGCATTTGTTTCAAATTTATGAAAGTAATATAAAATTACTTCAGCTTAGTTATTTTGATTAAAACTGTTCTAAACTGGCAGTTGGCAGACATGATAAATTGCACCAGTTTGTGAAAAATGCCATGAACATGTTTTAAACAGATAAAAGAATGTTTTTTCCATTGACCCTGGACGGAAAGGCATTTCCCTGATGACCTTTTAATCACAATAGATTTCTGACAGTTTATTCTTGATTGTAGTTGTTGTGTCTTTCGCGTTATAATTCAAAGTAAAATACTGTCTCTACTATTCAAAAATTCCAGAGTCAGTTTGCCAGATCACAACTTCAAAGATTAATATTAAAATGGTTTCATTAAAATATGTACTATATTTAAAGAGCCTGTAAGAGAAAAAAATTAATCTTACCAGCCACTTGGTTGCAAAATGAACTTCATATAGATTTAAACTGAAATATTGTTTGAATAAGCAATAAAATATGACTGTTGTGAATCATGACACACCTCTGATTTCAGAATACATATTTGATGTAACTTGGGTGAAGAATTCTAAGAAACACTTTTTAAAAAAATTACCTGTACTTGAATATTTCATTATATAGCTAATTCTATGTTAGTGTTCTCAGTATATTGTACAAGTCAAAAAAGCATGCTGAATTAAATAAAGTTCTTAAAAATAAAAAAAATTGAAAAAATAAACTAACCTGTCCGATAACAAGTGTTGGCATGTGTGTGAATGTGTCGTGTAATAACCTTTTACTCTACTCTAGGTGGATTTGTGCCTTGCACCTATTGATTCTACCGTTGAAAATACTTGGTTTAAAAAATGGATGGTTAAATAAATGGAAAAATTTCTTTATTTTATTAAAACATCTACAGATAAAGTAGAAATTAATAGCATTCTCGTATAACTATCCATCCATGAAAATTAATTTTAGCTAAACAAACAGGAAGAGTTTTAATCATTTTCAGTGAACAGCACAAAAAAGAAAAATGGTAATTACTTCCATTATCTTAAAATTATATTCCACAATTCTGTTAATTTCAGTTTTTATATATTGCATTATGTTTTAAAAATTTCACATTCTGTATTTGGCAAGAACTGGTGTTAAAGCATTCAAACACAGGACTTGAAATCAGGACAGCTAATTTAGTGAATTGCGAACACCACCAAAGAAACATACTTTCCAAAAAGTGAGATATATGGGGATTAAGGGTTGTTGAGCACATATAAAACAACTGTGCCACACCAAAGCAACTCACCAGGCGAGCATGAGGGTTCCTATGATAATATAGCTCTTTATAATTATCCATCCACACCTCTGCAGCACGTACACTGTTCGCCAAAGCTTTACTCCTAGAGTAAGGAGCTTGCTTTGGAAACACATGCCCCACATGAGAACATGGATGGATCTCCAGGCTGCCCCCACATTGCCAAATCTGTCACATGAAAGGAAAAAGAGGATGTTAAGTAGATGATGTGATGAAAATATGCACTAGACAACAAGAAAACATTTTTTTATTATTAAACTAGTTCCAAATTGTTAAAATATCACTTTTGCAATACTAGATGGACAGACTTATTTTTCCAAAATGTAATTAATGCATATCCTGTAAAAAATACTAGTTATGTATGTAAGGGGTAGTCAAGGGATTACAGGTGTACTGTATTCCCTTTTGTAAAAGTTCCAACAACATTGCAAGATGGCCACACAATTGTTTTAAGTGGGATGACCCCCAAAGTGACAAAGAGAAGACACTGGTATCTTTGTATGCCAAATCTACTAAAGAGTATTGGGGGTGGGGGAAGTTATTACAGTAGTACAAGGGGGATGGAACAACTCAACATTTGTCATAAGGACTGCCAACTTAAACAGGCATGATTGTGGTACTTGTTTTAGAGAAGAGGAATCTCAAAAGTTGTCTTGAGGCCCAACTCCTTGAGGCACATGTGAAAATACAGTTGGAGGACACAAGTGTGCTATGAGACATTGCAGGACTGAGATTTTGTTAACCTGCTCATGATTCTGTAAACTGATTTCATTGTTGGGTACATAAATAAAGCCCTAGTTTAAGTTTAAAGGCTAGCCTGTTATAGGCATGTGGACAGTGAGGAACAAAGCCAGCAGAAAGTGAGTAAGTTAATTAACTGGTGTTGCAAAAGAAAGTCCAATGGTGTAGAAAATCTTGTTGTTTCCAGTGCTACATCATGTTTTCCTTTTAACTGTCCCTTCAATATGTGCACTTAATAATAAACATATCCTTATTTTTATTTGTACAAAATGGAATAGGCAGACATATCATTCTAAACTGACAAAGCCTATTTTGACAATATGACACAGTATGATTTCAAGCTTTGATATAGAAACCAATCCTTTTCTCACAAATAAAATAAAAATACTTCTTTAAAATACGAATTTGTTTAATACAAGTACCAAATGTAATTTTATGAATTAAAAAATATTTCTTCTTTATGGGTCAACGACTGAAACTAGCATTGCTAACAAGTAGAATAAAATACATACGTATATGGCAATTATGAGAGGAGGAAGGCAGTCAGTGATTTTTCATATAGCCTAACATTTATAAAAACTGCATTATCATTATCTTAATGAACTTATTAATTCTACATCTAGGATGTTCTGTCATTTTACCCATCAGGAACAATGGAGAAAAGCCTAAACTTTTGGTAAACGTAATATACGATGATATTATTTGTGTGAAAAAAAAAAATAACACTCTTCACAGGTAGATTATGCTTGAATTTTTGATTCAGTCATTTTGCACAGTTTTTGAGCCATTTCTGAACTATAAGTAACTCAATCCGGAAAATACATCTCTGTACTTTAAATGTATTACAATACATTACCCTGAAAGAAAACTCGAGATTCTCTCCTCCCCAGACTTCCATTCCAGTATCATAGGTGCCCAAATATTCAAAGTACTTCTTACTAACAGCAAACAATCCTCCAGCCATTGTGGGAGACCTATAAGAGAGGAAGGGTTTTAAACAGGTCATTGAGCAGAATAAAACAGTAGTCAGTATGCCATATTATGTGCTTCATATATGATTTGTAGTTTAAATAAAAATAAATTGCTGCCAATTAATGAATCAATTATTAATGTACAAAATAAATTACACAAAATATCCAGTTAATCAACAAATAAAACAGTAAGTCCATCTATAATTAAAAAACTGAAAAAAAGATTGTAGCTTTTACATTATTTAACTGACTTTTCGTTTTCATTTTAATGCACAAACTACAGATCAATAACATATACATTACTATATCTTACTCAGATCACATTCCCCCATGTTCCTGACCGTATAGACAGCAGAGAATTCCTAATATTATTAGGTAAAGCAGGACATCCTATTCTCACAGTTTTATGGTATGTTGATTAGGATTTGTCCAGTTGAGTAAGATCAAATGCAGTGTGTGAACAGTTACCACGATACATTGTTCACTAAGCTATAATATCCCACTGTATACTACACCTTGACCCCTCAGCACAATGGTTTTCAAGTTCAATCCCGGGGGACACCCATTTCTGGAAGTTTACATTTCAACCAATTTCAAAATCAATGCATCATTCTTAAATTTTAAAATGATATCATTGCTTAGTTGATCTGATTTACAACTATTCCTAAGGAATTTATAAATATTTCGATTCTTTGACACAGGAGTTAAATGTTTGCATTTATTTTACAATGTTCTTCTTAATGTATCCTCTTCTGTACCGTAGAGTTCACCACGCTAATTGTATCCAAATGCTGAAGATCAGCAATTAGCAGTACAAACAAGGGTGCAAAAAGCATTCAATGGTGAAGGGGAGCAATTACTTCACTGCCATTTTCAATTGTCTGCTCATTAAAAAGGGTTTCTTACAAATAAGCAGACAAGTGAATACGGAACTTAAGTATTTTCTCTATTTTAACATTCAGCATTTGGATACAATTAAGGAAGCAAACGCTGAAGCATAAATTAAAAAGAAAAAGGAAAAAAATGTAAGCATTTAAAGTTTTGTCAAAAAATATAAATATTTATGAATTTCTTAGAATAAGAGAAATAAGACAGCTCACCAAACAAAAATAGACTAATTATGTAGTGGAAATTATCTGCAAAGGGACATTTTGCTGGGCTACTTATGATGTACATAAGTGCATCAGACTAAAACGGCTTCATTCATGTGATCATATAAATACTAGTGCTGGTGTTTGTTTACATTTTTTGGCTTGAAAGATCTAACATGATGCATATGAATTTCAAGTTGAAATGTAATTATCTGTGCTTTAATGGAGATCAGAATGCAAAGGACCAGGAGAAAAAAAAATATACAAAACTCAAACAATTTTGAACCCCGGAGAAATCCAGTTCAGGGTTGTTCAAGATGGAGAATATGATAAATGCCAGGAAAGAACCAGCTATGAACAGAACACCAGCCCACTGCTTGCACATTTGCACATAAACATTACCTTATTCTAACAAGGCCAATTCAGAGTTGTCAATTAACCTAAAATATAATAACTTTTGGATGTGGCAGAAAAACAGAGTACCTAGATAAAAACAAAGAAAGCAAAAAAAAAAAACTCCACCCGGGCTGTGACCATGGCAGTATTCAAAGCTATGGCTTCTGAAGCAATGCATCAGTGGTAACATTCTACCCGTTACTTTATATAGAGTATTTCCATATACATCATTATTAGATCACAGAAATCATGACAACACTCCTCTTCTGAAATTGCAAGGTTTTATTCAAATGCCAACAACCGACTGAAAACTGTTAATTATATACAAGCCCATGTGGTGAACAAAAATACAAAGATCTCATAAGTCAGCACTCTATTGACGATGCCATATGAAATACTGACTCCTAAAATGAGCATTGTTGTATGACTCTCTATTGCTACCTTAACTGTAATTTACAAATCCACATTTTTAATGACTTTCTTGAAAATACTCTTTGTTCTAAACTATTGTTCATCTAGCATGTAAGATGTACATCAATATAATCTAGGTAAAATAAATACCACTCTGTGCAGCAAAATGTGCTTCCTGGCTTCATTTTGAAATGCATTTTTCCTTAATTTCCACTGGTGTCCTAAATATGTGATGTACCAGTTAGCCTAAGGAATTCTAAGGGTCAACTTTATTGATATCTTTGATAATTTTGAAGACATGGATTACGGCCACGCACAGACTTCTCCACTCAAGACTAAAGAGGAAATGTCCTTCAATTCTGGGATGCAGCGGGTTACTCTCCTCTGCAGTTTTTTGTGCTACTATGTCATTTTTTAGCAAGGTGATCAGAATTGCAAACAGTACTCCTTATTTGGCTTTCATTTGCCTTCACAGAGTCAGAGTATAAGATTATTGGTTTATCATTAAAAGATTTTACACTATAAGCTTACAATCTATTTGTTTTTTTTTTTTTAACTGCCTCCACATATTGACTAGATGAAAATGTTGCTTCCTGTAATAAAGTGTCTCCAGTCTTGTATTTATAACAAATACTCCTTTTACCTACATGTATCACATTATACTTTTCTACATTAATCTCCTTTTTTTAAGTTTTGAAGATTGTACTATTCTTTTGAATTGTGCCATAACACCAAAAACAAAATCCAACACCAGCCCAATACTGTTGCCTGCTACTTGTGCATTTTGTTTCAGTGCTCCTTAAATTAAATATTAAAAAAAAGAAATACTACATACTGTATTTTGGCTAAATGTTCATCTACTTGGGTTACTGTCTAAAAACAGATTTTCCCCACACACAATCTAATTTAAATGTTTGTAAACTTCACTGAAGACATTTACTACTAGAATATTTGTACCTTTCACGTGTAGAAACAGTCTCACTCATTGGTAAAACAAGTGCATTTGGAGAAAGCTTTTCCAGTGGATGAGAATCTAAAACCTCTTTGTTCACACCATAACTTCATCCATCTATTATGAATGAATATTAAATTCTGTTTGTGTAGCTTTTTTTAGTGCATTTGGTTTTGACCTTTAAATTTGTTTGAAAGTTTTTTTTTCTGCAAGGCATATGCACTTGTGTTTTCAATGTTATTCGTTCCAACATGAACTGCAAACCACAAGATCTTCATCTGCCTCGTCAGCAGCCCATCTGCTCTTTGATTGATGTGAGAAACAAACAACCGTTGCTGAACTGCAACCTCTGCTGCATCCTGAGCTACACATGTTCAGGTGGATGGAACCTCTAAAAACTAATACTACTTTTTTCTGACTCATTTCCATGTAAAACTTATTCTTAGGACATTTATGGCTGAAATATCAATCTCTCCCTTCAGCAGTCTTTTGTTGATAAATCACAGTACTAACCTGATAACATCTATTGGAGATCGTCTGTGTGCTTGCTCATGATCAGGGGCAACGTGCCATGTAAAAACAAGCCTCCAATCAAACCCACCAATCTGAGGTTCTCCAGGATTTCCAAGATATTGAAAAGTGTTCCATTCAATAACATCAATAACAGGGCACACTACTGCAGACTCCTTTTCATGGATTCTGTTTAAAAAAATAAAAAAATTGGTAAAGCACAATCTTGCATTTCACACTATGTTTTTTTTTTTTTTATATATTTTAATTGTGACATATAAAACACTACAATATATATCACTCTCCACTCTACTGTTAGACAATGTGTAAAATTCTCCAGATGAACAATTGCCTACTTAAACATTAACAGTATCATATCCAGGTGTATGGCATCACAATTTTAAAGCGAATATCCAGTATTGCTGTTTGGCAAGTTCTGTAATTTTCAATTTGGCGACAGCGTGTCCTCACAGCTAATAGACACTCAATGAAACAAGGTACAAAAATACTTCTTTAACATACGAAAACATAGATGGACGAATAGATGGCTAAAAATTAGGAAACCAGCATTGCAAATTTGGCAGTTCTTTGGCTACAGAGTAAATGAGCTTGGTGAGGGAGAAGATTTACCTTATTTATCGACTAAGCAGGAAGGTCATGATGATGAAATATTCACAAAACAATGAACTTGTATCTTCATTTGTGTATACGCTATCCAGTCTAATATGCAGATTTATCCAATGCTTCTAACACAAGTGCTAAAAGCTCATCTCACCAGCCATTCATTATGGGTGTTTTTTGATTTAGAAAAGCCACAGATTACCAGCAGAACAGTGCAACATGGACATAATGTACTACAGACCTTGGAGTGTATGAATGTTAATAAATTTTTGTTTTACACATTCTCTGTAAAGTTTTCATTGAAAAGCATAAGAAGTTCTTCTTTTTTTGTTTTTGCAAAGCCATAAATGTCAGCCTTTAAGTTACCAACAACAAATTTACCAGTACAGGTGATGATCAGTTATGGTACCCATTTCAATTATAATATTTCATGTCAAATGATTTGGAGGGCAGTGATAGGGATATGTGACCCACCACACTGTAACCCCACCCCAAATCTCTTTTCTAATCCAGCCACAATTTGATTAAGTTGTTGCGCTCGTGGGAGACAGATGCACGTTTCCAGTAGAGCTGATTTCAGAGTGCAGAATGTATTGGATTACTGATAGTTTGCTTATTCTAAAACATTGAGTAAGGTGCTTCACAAATATAGAAATATGCATATGAAGACTGAACAGTCAATTTTAGTCACTGAGCAATCCAAGCAGGATTTTTATCACATTAGTCTAGTTCTGATACCAACCCCCAAACCCCCCCACCGCCCCCCCATCCTAAAACCTGTTCTACCAATGCATTTATAATTGGTGTATGAATTATTCTGTGCATACAAAACTTAACACATTTCCCAAAATATTTTCCCAAAAAAATGCTATTTACTACAAATGTGCTTTAAATTGTCTTCTGTACTGGAATAAAGTCATGCTAAAAAAAAAAATTTACACTTACTAAAAATTTTTTACTGGCAGTTTATATTGTAACTGACGTATATTTTTACTGTAAAGCAAATGTTAAAGGAAAGAAACTCCCTTCTTATTTTAACATTAAACATCTAAATCCTCACCTTTCAAGTAGTGGCTCCAGCCAACCTTCATGACATTCACAGTGACAATCCAAAAATGTCAGCACTTCTCCTTTTGCTATGGAAGCCCCTAGCAGTCTTGCTCTGACCAGCCCCTCTCTCTTTCGTGCCCGAATCAGTCTTACTTTGCGCAAGGTAGAAATGTAGTCTTCAAGCGCCTGTTTCAAGTGTTCTGTAAGCAGTAACAGTATAAAAAAAAAAAAAAAAAAAAAATTCAGTTTGTTTTATTACGAATTTTGTTTAATGGTTGATGGTAATGCATTCAAATCTTTACAGGTAGGTGCATCTTAAGAGCATTACAATAGTGGTGGAGCACAGCCTCAATCCATCTTAAAAAAAGGATAACTGTGTGTGTGGCTGCCACGTCTAGGTCATTCCAAAAGATGCTAAATCACACATTATTTTAGTAATAAAATACACTGCATTGGTCATTCCAGCAGATCACAGACACTTACTCTGCTTCTACGATCCCATGCCAAATGGCATATAACAGACATTCTGTATGGATTGCATTTGTCATGCCAACAGATGGTGGCACATAAACATTTATGAGAAACACAATGCATTTTTAAAACTACATGCATTACAAAATACATTCCAATAGATGGTGCAATGCAAACGTTAATGATGAGGTCTACATCGATTACTTAGATTTCAGCATGTCTTAGATTGCTAGCACAGTTGGCCAAACAGAAAACAAATGAGAAACTAATTCCTAGAATAGGTCATTTTTTTTCTAGCGTTCATTAAACCATACATATTTAAAGTTACATGTATGTATGTAAAATTTAAGCTGAAAATGCTATTTTGAGAAATAATTTGCAAGCTAAAAAGAATAACAAAAGTTTAAAAAATAACTAATTGTTAGAGTGTAAGTAAACAGCTTAGGTATAAAGTGGCATGGTGGTTAATGCATGGCCCAGTCCCTGAATCTGCGTGGAGATTTTTCTGTGATTGTGCCGGTTTTCTTCAACTGCCTCTGACTTTGTGACATATATCAAAGCTGGGCATCAGGCTATACATGTAGATGTGTCCACAAGTTTGCCAGGCAGAGAAATGCCCTCTAACGCAAAGTATCAAACATTAAAATGTTTAATAGATTCCATTCCATCTGAATCTACAATGAAAGAATCACATTCAGAAAATGGATGAATGTATAATTAGCATTTTCTGTGTTTTTCACTAGAGTAATATTTGAAGCAAATGTGTTAATAGAGTAACTTAGTACAAAATTAGTATATAACAAATAAGCAATACTGAAGGAGTTACCACAACCCTTTTTCCATCTGCGGAAAAATCACTCGTCTTTAAACTCTCTAGAGGTCTATCAAACAGAATAACATGCTAGTTTCATATTAAGAAGTACAAATACAGAGTATAAAAGAAGTCTGTTTTATAAATATGTATTAAAATGTGCCACAAGACAATAACAACCAAGTTAGTGAACTCCTCACAAAGAGGCCTATTAAAAAAAAAAGCATTTAATATCATATAAGTCACTGGGTTTAACTAAAGTTTTTCAGATTCCCTTTTTCTTCTGTGAGTTCTGCAGTAGCACTGGTGTCAGTGTCATATCATTGTCATTATGTTTATTTATGACACTTAAACTTGGAATTGAACCTTGAAGTGAATTTCTCATCATCAACAAAGGCCCCAGTATCACATTAAGCACATTTTATCAATATCTTTGGCATCTACTTGCATAGTGGTGCACTCTGGAATCTAGGACTAGAAATGGTTTTCCATCTACTTTACAGTGCCATTTATCAATATTTAGAAGATTTAAAACTCCAATTTATAAAGAAATATGTCTATATCTATACACACACACACACACACTCAGTAGATACTATAACAGATGCAGCTAAGAAAACATTGAAAGGTTTTGTGTCAGCACTGCACGCAATTTCATGTTTCACTTACTATTTTACATTGTAATAGTTTATAAAATGTTTCGATAAACCCTTTGCATCAAATTTTTTAATTAAATTACAAGGATGATTATTTCATTGTTATTATTTTCAGGTCACTGTATTTTTATTACAGTATATTATACAGTACTTGGGATGAGGCTTGCAAACATTCAAGAAGCTCTTTAGCCACAAGGTGGTGTATTTGCTCCTCCTCTGCTGCTTTATTTTGTTGCAGCTTCTCAAACAAGTACAGTCGACATGCTTAACAACTGCTCTTTGCAGGAAAATTAGTACTTTCTATTAATCCTAAAAATGAATCAAGAGATATTTTTCAACACAGGTAGGAAATAATCAGAATGGAATGATCTATACATTACTTCCATATACAGTAAATTTCACAGTAGATTTACAGATCTACTGTGTGGTGTGTGTGTGTGTGTGTGCTCATTTCTTTCTCTTTAAAGTCCAGTGTGTGCTCTGGTAGGGCAAAAATTTGCCGGCTATCTCCACTTATAAAACTTCTTTGAGTATGGGAGTGCATGTGTGTGCATGTGGGTGTATGTTTAAATAAAATTATATATCCTAAAAAACTTCTCATGCAAAAACTATGCAAGTTGTGCCTGGTCCCATTACTAAACAAAGCAGACTGCAAAAATCTTAGTTAAATTAAACAATTTCTATGGCAGTTATTGTCGGATATATCTCCATATCCTTAAAAATCGTTTGACTTAATTACCTGGACCAAAAACAATAGGCCCAGAGCCTGAGAGAAGACAAACCATTGCAATTTATTAAAAAGGTCATCCTTTTCAAAAGTTAACATTGAAAATAGGTTTTCACATACAGTATGAATGTCACACTCTGTGTCACAAACAAAGACACACACACAGATATCATGCTAAAATCCACTAAAATCTACATTTTGAACATCATAGAATCAGCATCTGAATTTAACTTGACAGCAAATTTTTGACCCCATCACAAAACTTCCATTTACATAGAAGTAAAGAGTAGAAAACAGAAAGCTAAGATGGATGTATTCCCCAGTTCATCCTGTGGATAGGGAGCTACTTTAACATGGGCAATTTAGAGGGGGGGAAAAATTTTCATTGTGAATTTTGTGAAATCCTGTAACTGAATTAAGAAAAAACAATTGTGTAAATTCTTTTTTAAAGAAAAAGAAATTAAAAAAAATATTGTTTAATATTTACAATGTACGACTTAACATGCCAGGACTGGTAAGGGAATAAAAAAAACATACATGTGCCAACGACAAAATTGTAAAAAAAGGATTAAAAAAAAAAAAAAAACACACACACATAATAAAAACATTATTTCTAATTGTCCACTTCCATGTTTTATGCATATTTCTTATTAATTAAAATATACAAATACATTGTTCAAATATGAGGAGCTCAAGTTGCAAAAATAGTAAGACTGCACAGGCAGTCTTTCTCCATGACACAAAATCTACAAAACCTTAAACCTTAAAACAAATAGTATTAAAACAATAGTTAGGATCACTTAAAATTAAAATGCCAAATCTATTCTGACTGTCCTGTCGCTTTATGTACTACTCGACATTTAAACTTCCAGTTACTACACTTTTTACCAGTACACACTGTAATTAACAAGGAATGCATCTCATTAACTGAATTGATTTGTTTAACCCCTTTTTGCCAGGAAACATTTTAAAGAGCTTAAAGGAAGCAAAATACATGCTAAAATAAGAATTTATACAAAATGATAACCAAAAGTATACCTTGGTTATATTTAAAAAAAAAAAAAAAAAAATCCACTATCCATTACAGGGTGAAAGGCCATCAAAGCTGAATCGCCCAACAACCGTGAATGCGACAATGGCGTATAGCAGTGAACACTCAGGCACAAACTCATACAGGAACAAATCAGAGTCAATAATAAACCTCACATGCACATTTTTGGCATTCAGAGGAAAACTTGAGCATCTGGGAGAGAAACATATACAATACAGGAAGACAATGCAAACTACACACAGACAGGGCATCTCCAGTCCATGGAGCAGTGAAACAGCAGTGTCTAAAAATGTAGCAGCTCCAAAAAAAAGATAATATTGGATTATGAAATGCATATACAGTGGAACCTCTAGATAAGAGTTTAATTCGTTCCAGCACTGAGCTTGTATAGCGAATTCCTCGTATCTAGAACAAACTTCCCCATTAAAAATAATGGAAATCCAGTTAATCCGTTCCGCATCCCAAATATATTAACATAAAAATCAATTTTCCTAACAAATAACACTGATAAATTATATATACTGTAGTCTACCTTTAATAAATAACACTGGTAAATAATATAACTGATTATTAAAAGAATCAAAACAGGTGTCCAAAGTGCAGTAGAGCATTCAATAAATGTTTAAATAAATAATCCTTAAAACAGTTGTGAAGTGGAGGTTTAAAATACACAAGAATAACAATCCTTTAACACGAGGTTAAAACGTCAAAAGGATGCAGTCTTTAAAAAACGGACGACAATCCCCGGTGCTTCTTCTCTGTTAGCGTCTCACCTGCGGGCTCTGCAACAGGCGAGACACTCTTAATGCAGCTGACCTTCTCTACACCGTCCTGCTTCAACTGTTTGGCTCGCCTGTTCAGCTACACGCGAGCCTGCTCTCCTGCCCGCCCGCCCGCCTGCCTGCGCTTGCGCGCTCTCTGTCTCTCTCTCTCTCTCTCTCTTTTCTTTTACTTCTTCTCCCCCTTAACCGGCTCGCGCTTCTCTATATATGCGGGGAAGACATGGCAGCTGCAGCCCATCAGCCACAGGAACAATCATGGATGTGGGCAGTTTCCCACCTGTGCACTTAAGTGAGAAACGCAGACACCGCAGATCGTGGCTCGCAACTGCTACCACGCCCCCTCGCTAAGCTGAGAGCTATACCCACAGCCTGGCTCGTGGCTCGTTAGGCGAGCCAATGCTCGCATTTAGATCAGAAATTTTCGCTCATACTTTCCTCGTATTTTGAATTTCTCGTATACAGAGGTGATCGTATCTCGAGGTTCCACTGTACAAAATTCTTTCCTGAAATCAACATGGTAAGGGAAAAACATAACATTACCACCACTTGTTTCAAGCAGATATATACTTACTTCATTTCCTGTGTCATTCTCATTCTTACCAGTCACATTTTGCTATTATTTAGTTCCATTAGTAAATAAAACTTCTGTCACAAAGCACATGTAATTCTGTCTAAACTAAACAGAGGAATGGAACCTTACTATTTAGAAGCTATGAATAACACCACCACAATGGTGAATGACCTTCTAGCATGCAGTCATTACAAATTATTTTTTCAGAAAATGCAAAAGTATTAGTAAACAGCACTAAAAGGCTCTATCTTGCAAAAAATTACTAACATGCCACACTCAGTGCGGTGTTATGGAATGTTAGGGAAAAACATAAAGCTGTTGTTAATCCTGACCTCGGTCGCTATGGTCATCCACCAGGATAATTTCAGTGAGCAATATGTCTGGTGATGTCTCAAGCACACTGTGCACAGTCCGCAGCAAAGTAGACCAGGCTTCATTATAAAATGCTATTACAACTGATGTGGTGGGTAGGCTACGGTAATTATATTGTTTTTCTTTACACCTGGGCACAAAGAAAAAAAAAAAAAAAAAAAAGTAAATGAATTTTATATATTATGCATAATGAAAACATTTTTACAAAATGTTTCTTTGAAAACTATAAAAGAATAATATTACACATGTAAATACAAACACATAATATAAATCAAGGCAAAGTCTAATGGAAATAGCCTTATCCATCATAAGCAAAAGTAGGACAAGCCAGAACATGGCCACTACTTTTAACTATCATTAGTGGTAAGTTGTCCCAATGCGTTAACAGTCGCTTAAATGTAAGACAAAAGCAAAGAACAATAAATAAGAAAACTCTTAACTTACCCTTAACTTTCTGGTTACAAAAAAAAAATGTTGGCTAATAGCAAGTGTTTATGTCAGCAAACTAAGTTGGTTGTGAAAGCAACTGTTGCGCATTAGCATAGTTAATCGTCTAAGATGGTTTAATGATGTGCTCTTTAAATTACTTCAGATCTACTTCTCTGAAAGATACAGATGATTACATTGCTTTATATTTGTAATGTAATGAAAATAATAATACATGGTTAGCTGCAGTCTATGAACCAACATCTTCTGTCTATTCAAGGTAACCTACAGCTAAAATTTCAACTAAAGGTATGTTCAATAAATTTGAAAATACAAATGCATAAAATACATTTTTGGTGTGATGTGTTTTCTAAATGACAAGAAACCCTTGTTCTATGAGGAACTGGTAATTAGCTTTTTAGCTCATTCACTCATATGTTTAGAGGACAAGCTTTGAGACGTGTTCCAAGTTTCAGAAATACGTTTTACTGCCACTCATACATACTAGTGAATAATACAGTGTTCCTAAATACAATAGAGTACAATTCTGTAGATTCACACAACTAGAAAAATAATTTCAAACAGTATTAAATAGAGAATTTGTGATAAAGCGGTTGTGAAGTGTTTGTGTATTAACATCTGAACAACCTAAACTATCCATCCATTATCCAACCCGCTATATCCTAACTACAGGGTCACGGGGGTCTGCTGGAGCCAATCCCAGCCAACACAGGGTGCAAGGCAGGAAACAAACCTGGGGCAGGGCACCAGCCCACCGCAGAACCTAAACTATCTCTGATTAAAAAGTTATGCGCTGTTTCTGTGCATCACACTACATGTTGGCATGCAATGAATCATAAGCAGCTGGCTCACCTCAAGTGCAATATGTACAGTACATCTGTCTGTCCCATGGTAAAGTGAAAAACAGACTTACAACAAACACAACTGGAAACAACATACATCTATTCTGCTATCAGTCACTAAAGAAAAGAATTAAATGAAAGAGTCAGAACTGATGCAGTCAGTAATCCAATCTTTTTCAAAAATACACTACCCAACTGTAATTTAAAGTGATAAAAGTTATAATATTTAACTTAATGAGTTTTGTAACCAACTTACTAAGATGTTCACACCACAAATATCAGAATACAATGCTCACAAGGTATAAGAGCTCAGGCGATAATTGACATCTTGTGGGGTCAGACTTCTTGACATGTCAGCGACTAGCTATACATCTCTTGGTACTTGATCATTTAGGTCAGGGGTCCTCAATCACGGCCCTGAAGGGCTGCAATCGCTGCAGGATTGCTTAATAAGAAGCACTTATTGCTTGAGTAACACTTCTGCTTCATTTTAGTTGTCTCGCTCGTTAAGACTTTGAACCCTTATTGCTTATCTTAGTCTTAAACAGCTGTAGTCTTGGTTTTTAATTGCTAATGCAAATGACAAAAGAGACCAGCATTTCTCCAGTTAGTTCGTTACTATTTACACCTGTATGCATTTATTGTGCACTATTTAGTATAATTAAATACTTGGAAGGAAAGTGAAGAGGAAAAAGTGAAGGAATTATTACGCATCCATTTTAGCCTTCAAATCACTTGGATGATATCCTTAGAAAGGGGAAGAAAATCTAGGATATGAGAATGACCCGACATTGCAGAGTTAAAGCACTAACATGCCATGAAATTAAATTATTGACAAGGATTGTTTTCTAATTAAGCAACTTGGCTGGAACAAAAACCTGCAGCCACTGTGGCCCTCCAGGACTGCGATTTAGGACCCCTGATTTAGGTCATCGTCTCCTGCTCTCTGAAATTCCTAGAGAGTGAACAGGTGCCATCTATTTAAATCAAAGCAGAACAATCGCATCTTTTACTTTTTGCAGCATTAATTCTCTTAGGTTTCAGTTCAGTCCAACATATTCAAGTAGTAGAATTCTGATTCAGGCTTTTTCCTTTGATGATAATTAAATGGGAAGATTGATAACCTTCAAAACTTGTGCCAAATAAGTGGAGTAGGAGACAAAAGCAAAATATATAACAATTTATACATACTGCCAAATAACTTTTATATCGTTCCATACTGTAGGTTAATCCGGAAACTACAATATAATTACCGTAACAGCTTTAAAAGTGGCCTACAGAGCAGCCATCACGGGCAAGTCTGTCCTGACAGGCTAAAGGAAGTTAACTTTTTTTAATCTTGAGAAGATTGCACAGGGATGAAAGACATCAATCCATTACATCTTTTAGGGAAACAAAACAGCCAGAAACCCTTCCAGGCAGCATTAGGCACAGCGTAAGTAAGAACCAACTCTGGGAAGTGTGTCAACCTACCGCATGGCACATTCACTCAATCATAATGGGACAAATTTGAGCTGCAAATCAGCAAACATGTCTTTGGGATATTGGGTGGAATAAATCAGGAAAAAAAAAAACAAACACACAAACACAGGGTGAACATGTAAAATGCACAGTGACTGGGCTTGTTCCAGGTTTCAAAATTTTCAAATTCAAAGTTCACCAAGTATAATCCATCCATCCATCATCCAACCCACTATATCCTAACTACAGGGTCACGGGGGTCTGCTGGAGCCAATCCCAGCCAACAAAGGGCACTAGGCAGGAACAAACCCTGGGCAGGGCACCAGCCCACTGCAGGACACACACACACTAGGGACAATTTAGGATCGCCAATGCACTTAACCTGCATGTCTGGACTGTGGGAGGAAACTGGAGCATCCGGCGGCAGACACGGGGAGAACATGCAAACTCCACGCAGGGAGGAACCAGAAAGCAAACTCTGGTCTCCTAACTGCGAGGCAGCAGCGCTACCCACTGCCCCGCCGTGCTGCCCACTAAGTATAATCATTTCAGTAAATCAGTGTAATATGCATTAAACTACAACAGAGGAAACCTAGTGAAAAGGTGTAAAATTAAAAACTTATTTGCAAAAGGTCTAACAATATGTATTTATACAAGGTACAGTAAATATGTTTTAAAAACTGGCTGTCATGTCTTGCCTGCATTGTTGTGTTTTTTCAGCAATCGACACGTGGTCTTGAATAAAAGGTGCACCAAAGGAGGATAGTAAGCAGCAATGCTATCAACACCCTAGGAAACTTTACTTGTAGATGCACAATTTGTACCATCTACCGTCTGTGCTTTTCAGATTATATGTCATATTGGAATTTCACCATATTATATACATGTGACTATACTACTACCACTAGTACTGTTTTCAGTCACCGATTTACAGAGAAGCTGGCACAATTATAAATTTGACTTCTTCCTCAAAAGTGTATTTTTTTGCTTAAGTAATGCACAAACCACACCCTTCTTTAAGACTAACTAAAGCATGAGTTACAGATCAAATTCTCGGGAGTACAGATAGCGCTGTTTTGCCATTACACTTAAAACATAAGTGTTGATGGCTCACATCTACAGCAGCACTACATGTTGGGCAGCTGTTGAATTTAATAATTTAATAATACAGTTTACTGATCTGTAATATCAGCACTGTAATGAAACATTATTAAGTTGTATATTTTACCGTATTGCAATTAATTGGAATGTACTCTATTGTATTTTTTCTAATCTTTCAACCAGTTTTTCCATTTTGACAGGGTGGCCTGGTAGGATAGTGGTTAACAATGCAGCCTCCTGGATTCAGGGCCCTGGGTTTTAATTCCTGGCCATTTATCGTCTACACAAAGTTTGCACATTCTTCCCAAGGCTCTGTGGGCCTTCCTCATCCATCCCAAATATGTCCATGTTAGGTGCACTTAACTGAGTGAGTGCAATAATGGATTGAGTAGGTTTTTTATTATACTTAGCAGGTCCTTACATGCGCTCTATAATATTTATCAAAACATTTTTATTTGGTCTTTGTTTTTAATGTTATTCTACTCATCGACATGTCAGCTTGATACTGTATTGCAATATTATGTTTTATAAAGTGCACTTTATGGAAAACTTTTTCCAATCAGTTTCTGGTTCAGTACACTGTCAGCTTTGTAAGTTAGCAAAAAAACTTGCATTTACAGTATATTAAGGACATCTTTTCAGAGTTCAAATCCTACTTCCAAATGAAATAAAATCTGAAATATAAAGAACTTATAGCCATAACATTATGAAAAGCAAAAGTCAAGGGTGTCAGTAATGGAGGATCGTAATAGCATTTTTGAATTGTTCTTCATAAAGGGAATTTAATTCTCTGTTTTTAAGTAATACAGAAGATTTGTTTTCCTCTTTAGTGTCGGAAGCAGGACAGGATTGTTCCAGTCGAGATAAATCAGGCTGTGAGTTAGCTGCATTGCAGGCGCTCTCATGCTATAGCATTCAATAAACCGAGGCACTACTTCTGGCGTCATCACAAACAGACCTAGCAAAAGACGCATTTCTAATGACATTCTTTAACCTAATAAACCGGTTTAAAAAAAAAAAAAAAAAAAAAAAATCCCAGAATCATTGAAACAGAGAGCGTTACTAGAGTCTGTTGACACCTCTCTATATCCAGAACTAAACATAACTGGTTTTGACAGCAAGTCAGGAAATGTGTTCAATTCTGAGCTACTCTAACCAGCTTCTTATGCAAGTTGATGAAGAATGTATTTGGTCTATTGCTGATTTCCATTCAATACCTGTCTCAGATTATCATAGGTATACACTGAAAAAAATTATTATTTTGTGTGATTTTTATATATTTTTGGGTGCAATAAAAAAATGAAAACCACTTTTTAAACCAAAACATGGCATTTTTGCTGCACCAGATATTAGAAAATGGATTTCTAATGCAGAATCTGATGGTGTGATGAATAAGAGGCTTCATTAAAAAAAAAGTAATTTTTAGATAACAATAGAAGTCCAAAATATAAAGAAACAGTGAAAAAATGTATTTAACTTTAAGGAACTGGATTGCAACAGGAGACTCAAAGTTCACTTTTTGGATTCGCATTTGTCATATTTCCCTGAAAATCTTGCAAGCTGTAAAAGAAAATCAAGGTGAAAGATTCCATTAGGATATCAAGGACATGGAAGGAAGGTACCAAGGATGTTGGGATATCAGTATAATGGAGAACTACTGGATGGGGGTATTTTAGAGAAGCACCTGAAAAGGGTGACAGACCACTAAACAAAGTTTTAGATTAAAAAAAAAAAAAAAACCTAATAAGTGACAAAAACTAGAGAGGTTATGTGCAAGTCAATGAGTGTGTATTTGTTGTTTTCCATATACATTTAAAAAAAATAGATTATACAAATTTTACATAAAAATATTAGTCAAATTGACTAATTTTTATTAAATTTCTTTTCAGTTTTGTACTTAAATTTGACGGGAACATGATAATTCTCCTTTTTATCTTGTTCATGAATGCAAATAAATATAATTATTCACAATTAAAACAATGTTTTACGAGTTTAACTCTGCAGACTTACGTAACGAAAAGTGTTTATGGGAGGTAGCTATACCGTTTTTAATAAAAGTTTTGATTTTCACATAATGGACAAAATGGTTTGGGGAGATATTCTGTACATTAAACTCAAAAAAGCAAATGTTATCTACTGCCTAAAGATCCCAATACAAACCAATGGACTGAAGTATTAATACAATAAAGAATAATGGATTTCTGTTCCCTAAACTAGCAAATACTCACTTTCCTTGTTAAAACAACCATTCCAGTACTCCATTACGATTGATGAGATCTGTTAAACAACTTAAACGTTTACAGCTTCAAATATACATTTTAAAAGAGTAAGCTACAATATAGAAAAAAATACTTTGCAGGCATGGAAGCAGCATGGTTACATGTTACTTTATTTTTACCTGTACTGGCACTGCAAAATGGATTCCCTTACCTTCAATAAGAATTTGTCAACACTTACACCGCCCAGTATACTTACAAGAGGTTCCACCTTTCTGGCAGCCGTCGGTGCAGTGAAATTTTATCGCTGACATAAATATTGATCTGGTGCTTCCGAATGCTCTCCTCCTCCTTCCTTTTCTCGTCACCTTCCAGATTCAATTTAACCGGTCTTCCCAGCTCCCCAAGTGCGTTAGGATCCAGCGGGGGCTTCTCGTAAACGGGTCTCTTTAAATCCTCTAGATCAGCTTTGTGATCGGGATCGTTTTCCACCGGAGCCACCCTTTTATTCGCAGCCGCACCGCTGTCCTTCTGTGAGCTTTTGTGGAAGAGTAGATAGCAGACCAGGCAAGCCCCAATCAATACCAAAAACTTAGTCCGCTTCCTCCTTCCAAACAGACTCATGTTCCGGACTCTTAATCCCCCAGTTCACGATCCTCTTCTCATCCCCAAAAATGGAGTGCACACCTTTTCCTTTGCTATGATTGCTCCCCCTTGAATACCGAATTTTAATTGTGCCAGGAGTGAAGTGTTATTTGGGTTCCGGGTGCAACCAACACTGTCTCCTAAGAAAACCGAAAACTATGGAGTGACGAAGCCGTCCTGTATATGAAGCCGCAACAGGATACTGGAGATTAGCGGATTAGAGGAGACGAGGACAAGGCAGGTAAATCAAAGCAGGTCATCTCACATGGCTTTAACATTCCCTGGAGTTGAGAAGTACTGCTACAGAACCAAATACACATTCACCCGCCTACTCCATCCTACCTGCCGAGATTTGAGAACCTGGAACTCTGCCCACTGCCGCCGATGAGGATGATGAAAAGTTACATTACTTCAGTTTTCGCCACGTAATCAGACACCTTCTTATCAGCCATTAATGAGAGGACTAACGAAAACAGTCCACGTCGCGATTACTCCCAACACCTAGCAACCTAAAAGGCGGATAACAATGTAAATAACTTCGAGACATTTACAGTTATACGGACAACAATACCTACTTTATTTCTATAAATAACGGGTTGTCTTTAAATAGGTAACACAAAGTCACAACACCTTCGATCTTAGCTATAGTTCTTTCAAGTTTTTAAACATTAAAAAAAGTTTGCCGTTTGACTGCTTCCGGGGGCGCATCAGGTGGTGACTCGTCAGGAGCAGCGCCTCGCTGTCACGTGACCAGTGAGAGGAATAGAAGCCCTGCGGGGGAAGCGGGATTTGAGTTTGGCCTTAAAAGTGCGCAGACAGCAGCGTGCGTTATTGACAGCGAGTCACCCAAAATAGTAGTTAAAAAAAAAGAAAAGGAGGAGAAAGTGAGATTTCACCTGGTAGAAAATTGTGAGCTGTTTGAATTTTCACTTTGCTTTTAGTGCACACAGGTTCCATTTCTGTTTATTTTGGTCCTGATTTTCCAAATGGCGAATATTTACATAGAGTAGGAACAGAGGTATGTGGTAGTATCTAGATAGAACCAAACATATTCCCGAGAGACATTTCAAAATAATAACGCGCTATAAATAAGCAAAATAATGCAGTAATTCAGTTACAGGATGTTTGTTCACAAGCAAACAGTTTAATTCTGTGATCAATCTACTGAAGACTTGTTTCATTTTTACAGCTCCACAGGAACTTATGATTACTTTGGAGAAAAGCCAGAGCCATTAACATGACAAACATATTTTCCCATAAGTTATGAATATGATGTACAAACTCTACTTTAGTTCCTTTTTAAGATGGCCAATTCTGCGTAGTTTCACTGGCGACTTTTTCTGTTTTTTCATCAGTTGTCACTTCTCAGGGAACTGGCCGACTGGTCAGGAATATGTCAGCCAAACTTCACTGAATCATGCCCGCTGTGTTGGAAGCCATTAACTGATCAATGAAGCACTTCTTTAATTTTTCGTATGGTGTGGGTGCAGTACATACATAAAACACATTTTTGCCAACATAAAAAGTCAATTTGCAGCAGTGCCAGGTTTTCCTAACCAGATCTGAGCAACTCGCTGCAGCGCATTTAGCGAGAATGAAGCAGTTCTTGTTAACCGTAAGCAGTTAGTCTATTAATGCAGAAGTAATTTGTGATACCAAGATGACATTGGCATATGTCATGGCTAGGTGGCCTGGCGTAGTATAGCGGGTCCGCGGCTCTGAATGAATGGTTAGTTTTTTAAGTAATCCATTAGTCTCTGTGGGCGTGATTGTGCAGCCGCAGGGACTTGAGTAGGTAATTGGGGCGAGTCGCGCCTGCAGGCAAGGGTGTGATCAGACTCAATTGCTTAATCAACTTCGTGTGATGATTGAGCCGCTGCACCCACGGAGCCGTAGAAGTACAGTACTGGCCGGCACAGCATTGATGGGGAAAAAGCAGCAGCCTGTACACCACTTTTATAAATCAGATATTTTTGGTGTACACATTTTAATCCTCAAATCCATGCATTTTTAATATGAATTAGACCCCTGGCGTGGATGGGATGATGCCATTGGACAATGGAAATTTTGCTTCCTGAACACTTTTAGGTACATCTTAGGCATTTGACCACCTGATCATAAACATCCGCTTTAACATTTCCTATCACATTCCATTTTATCACAATCTTCTATTTTTTGTGATTTCTTCTCATAAGTATACATGTACACTCACTGAGTAGAATATTAGGAACAGTATACAAATACTGGTTAGGGACTACATTTGCTCTCAAAACGGCCTCAGTTCTTTGTGACCTGGATTACATAAGATGCTGGAAACATTTCTTTGAGATTCTGGTTTTTGTTGACATAATTGCATCACACAAGTTTTGTAGATTTGTCAGCTGCATATTCATACTATTTTATTTACCTTACCTTTCTCCTCTGTAGGAAGTGGGCTTCGGCTATTAGACTTGTATCAAAGTAGCTGAAGCAAATTCACTTGAGAAACAGAATAATACAATTTATTGATAAAAACAAAGATTATAGAATTATGGTAACTTTGTATATATATTGACCTATAAGACTGGATGCAGATAGACATTTTTTATTTGCTGTTTAGAGTTCTTATTTATCTTGGCACAAATAAATAGTTTTACAATATCAAGTCTTTGAAGATGATATCTGATGGTGCGTGGAGTTGTTGCTGCTCCGAGTTCAAGTGGAGAATTCTTCTTGCATTGGGAGTGCATTCTTCCTCTTTGCGACATGGTCCTTTGTTCAAATGTTCTGTGCTTTTCTTACATAAACTATTTGATGTGTCTGCTGAATGTAGATTTTAAAGTTCCCATCTTGAAGAAATAACTGGTTCTCGGCCCATTGACACAGAGCTTGGAATTGCAGAATGGATTATCAACTATCCTGTCCACAAAGAGACTGCCAGCTTTCAGCTCCCGAGAGAGAGAGAGAGAGAGTGGCATGTCATCTTTTAGGCTTCACAGAGCAGTCTTCAGAGGATGCAAGAGTTAATTCTGGAGACTGCAAAAGCAGGTGCCTCTGGGATTTCACCACAGATAATACCCTCAGAATTCCCAAGTTCTTGTTTAAGAATGGCACAGCTAGTTTTGAAGGTATGTATAATCTGTCATGACTGGATTAAAGTTACTTAGTTATAAAATCATTGCCCTCTCACTGGTGTGTTATTTTGTCCATTAGACTTGTCTTTCAGTGAATTAGAGCTGTTTGTCCTAAGGTGTCTATTAGATAGATAGATAGATAGATAGATAGATAGATAGATAGATAGATAGATAGATAGATAGATAGATAGATAGATAGATAGATAGATAGATAGATAGATAGATAGATAGATAGATACTTTATTACATGCCTTCTCTATTAACATAAAGTTAAATCTCTTTGGGAGGAAACTCAAACCCAAGAAGATGCAAGGAAAGGGTGAAAATGACAAGCACTGTAACTGACATACAGTAGGTAATGAACACAGGGTCCCTGAGTTGTAAAAAAAAAGCAGTTCCAATCAACATACCACCTCAGTTTAGTTAAGACATTTCAGAATAAATTAGATCAGTGTTTCTTAACCACTGGGTTGCAACCCACTTTTGTGTGGCAGGCTTCCACAGATGGGTCAGGAGTTATTGTTTATAATGGCTTGGTGGGTCACAAAGAAACTTACATGGGAAAAAGTGGACCACCACACCAAAAAGGTTGAGAAACGCAGAATTAAATAACAAAATCACAACAGGCAAGTGAGGGTAACTATCTAAAGATGCTTATTGTATTATTTTCAAAATTGGGATATACCTACTGATTATTTCTGCATTACTATAATGAATGTACGAACCTAGAAGCAAAAGCTGTTATAATTAAGATAAGAACACAGTGAAAGTATGGACTAACACTTCAATAGAGAATTGTTTCAAATGAAAACCATCAGCCATACTTCCTGCAACATCAAGGTTAGGAACTACTGATCTAGAACAAGAGTTGGGATACCTCTGGTTTTCAATTGTGCTAATAAAAACAATTGCACTAAAAATATGAGAGCAGAAATCAGCCCTGGACTGGACCATAGTTCTTTGCAAGTCACACTCATGCACACATCCACATGAGGCAACTTCAGCATTGTCAAATAACTAAACAGGCACTTCTGTGAGATGACAAGAAAAACCCTTGCAAACTCCACATAGACAGTAAACAAAGCATGAAAATCAAATCCACTAGATGTTTGAGGCAGAGTCATTAATCACTGTGTCACCCAAAATAATTATGCGCAAAAAGGAAAAGGGAGTTTTACAGTCTAGAAACTAACAGGGTACAGAACAGCAGTAGACAATTATACAAAAATCCACAAGCTGAAAGAATTTACCCATACTTAACCTTCAGCCCAGGAATTTCGTATAGGTCATATCCAGATATTTTCTAATGCAGTACAGTCCTAAAATTTATTTTGCTTTATGTCCTTCAGGTTGTAAGTAAATCAAACCTTGTGGTGCCACACATCCTTTGTAAGACCTCTCTGACTTTGCAATCTATATACCATGCAATGTTCTGTTTGTTTTTTAAACCCTTCCATGAAATCTTAGCAGGTCTTGTAAGTTTATTAAGCGTATTTTCTAGATGCCAAATAGAATAATAAGGACATTAAATATTCTAATTGTGTTTGTATGTTATTAGCTACACTTATTGTGTCTATACTTTAATGAAGACCAGATCACTTTTATGATTAGTTAATGAGGTAATTCCATAGGGTTCAAATATTTTTCTTGCCACTGTAACACTTTTTTTTTCTCAAAAATTATAATGGTACATTTTCCTTGCCTGGAATTCACATCCAGCAGTCAGGGGATGCCCTGTCTTTAAATAAAATTGCCAAGTGCTCTGGATAATTTCTGGACTGCCTACGTATTGCCATAAGAAAAAAAATCCCTATTATGACTTTTTAGTGGCATCTATTGGTCTTGATAAATAAGTCTGACACCATGCCATGTTGTCATCTGTCCATTGTACTTTCAGCTGGTACGCTCAGAGAATTCTGAGACACTTACTACAGAGAGTTTGCTTTTCAAAGTCACATGCTAGAGAAGGGCATACAGTAACTGTACAGAAAAGTCCAAGGCCAGAGATTTAGAAAATACATACAAGTACACTATATGCCACTGCTGACACTTTATGCTAATTTGTAGTCATACATTTATGAGGTCTAAAATCATACTGTAATTAAAAAATATGTGTGGTGGAAATCAGTTTTTAGAATTAAATCCCAGCCTGATTCATCTTCAAAGAACGCACAACTGTTTAATATAATTCTAGCATGTATTTTGAGGATAAGAACAAAACTAGGTTGCCTCAGTAATTTCTTCACAATGATATTTGACCAAGGAGCGGACCAATATCATATTTGATTTATATAACAGGAATCTTGATTATAAGACAAGAATCAGGTCAGGACAACTAAATGGGAAGTGAAAGCCTGACCTATAAATTAAACTAACTTTCTCCACTTTTTCCAAGCAATGTAGGTAGAACAGTATGAAAGATGTTGGATTTTATTAATCCTGAGTAAACTCACTTTACTAATCTATTTCTTTTACTACTCATTAAGAACTACTTAAGTGTATTAAAATGTTTGTAATAATCTACAAATGTGTGGTAGGGGAAGTATGCTTTTTATGTTAATTCAGATGATAATGTGCTACAGAACTTTATGCAGGAAGAGTAAATGTAACGTAAACACCAAAAAAAAAAATTGTACCATTGAGAAAAAAAAAATCTTAAAAGGTCAAACCTCCCACTTCGCACCAAACATCTGTAACACCTTTTGGTGTAAACAAAGGGTCTTAGACACAGACTTGATTGTTTTTATTTCCATCATATTTTGTAGACCAACAAAACAAAAGAAAATCACAGCTTTTGTGCTCAATATCCAATCAGTAGTTTAAAACAAATTATAATTTTCCTATTCAAGTTATTTGTGAGCACCCCCTTCAGTCTTTATGTATCAAATTTAAATTTTGTTTTATATCATGTTTTGTTTTATAGAAAGTTAATAAGCAATGTTAAATTGTGTACACTATGTTATTTAGATGTTCTCAATTTTATTCCTGTATTTGTTGCCTATGTAATGTAGTAAATACCTGCACTTTGTGAAGTTGAAGGGAACACTCTGTCAAACAAAATACACAGACAAATGACAAATTTTCCATTTGCACAAGACACTGCAACGTGAAGTTTTTATGACATCTGAAATGAACAAAAGCTTCATTCCAATTGCATGTAAAATACATCAGTGTAGTTCAGTTACTTAAGAAATGTTAAGTTATAAACAGCACATTGCATTTTTTCAAGCAAACCTAAAATTAGAAATCATTTATGCTTTTTTTCTTTGTAAATAAGCAAAAATCTGATAACCAAAATACATTAGTTTCAATTATCTCTGAGAACTTACATTATATTATTCTGTAGACTTTTGATTTTTCTTGTTATTTACTTACTATCATACTGATGTGAAATTTATTTTAAAAAATACTTGTAAAATATGAAAGGCCTTGGAAAAATGGACATTAGCTGCCAAACAAATTAAAGATTAGGGAGATAAATATACTTTTTTAAAACCATTAATTAAGACAAACAACACAGACAAGACACACGTCAACTTTAGGTCTAACATAGCATTCATAATGCCGAAATGAGAACAAAGTAAAAATATACTAAAAGGCTGAATCCTAAAATTGTTTCCCCCAAATATCAGCAAAATAAAAATGAAATTGGTTCCTGTAAAACACATATACAACAAATGCATAAAATGTTTTTTCATTATATAATTCCTAACTGCTTTGTAATCATTTTTATATTGTAGCCCAATAACTATAAAAATCAAAAGTATACCATTGGAATTACGAATTTGAGGGACTAAAGAAAAAAAAACAGTTCACATGTTAATTATAACTGCTAAAATTATGTGATATTGTATAAATATTACACTATCTTGGAATTTGAAAGTTCACTTATATACTGTATTTATCAGTTACTTTTTCAAATGTGTGTGTGTTTTTCCTTTCTAAAACTTGAAATAATGAGTTTAGAATTATTTTCTATACAAACAATGGGAACTTGTACAAATATATACAAGAAAATAAGGCACACCACTAACATGCTATATTCACGTGAACATCCTAAGCTGTTAAATTATAAAATGTTATAGTGTTGTTCATTGCATTGCAATATTTCTCACCAGAACCTACCTTTCAAGCAGTAAAGGGCAGTGTCCTCTTTGGTTATGAAAAGAAAAAAGATGTAGGCAATATGCCTTATAATTCAGTTCTTATTCAAAACAGTTCCTGCTGTTTATGTGCTGATTGCTCTTTTGTTTGAAACAGACAAACTCTAAATTATACATTATGAATCCTGTTTGACACATTTTAAAAGACATGAAGGCATTTGTGTAAATGAAAATATTTTAAAAGGGGAAATTTATAAAGCAAACATGATTTAAATTACTAAATCTTTATATATTAGTGCAATAACCTAAACATCCTATTCAAAACTTTTTCAACTTAAACACCGTAAGCCAAGATTTCAGTAAAATCTTCAAGAATTTCTCAAAACAAGCATTTTTAGAGGTAAACAAAATACCCTGTTTTCATTAGCACTTGTTACAAATATATTTGCAAAAATATTCTGTTTTTTTTCTGTGGGTTATAAACAGAGTCAGGTAGCAAAATGTATGTTTATGGTAAACTGTTAAGATTAATGGTTTGGCATATCTTTTTCTCTCCAAATATGTCCTAAATGTTAAAATATTGGCACTTCCATTGGAAGTTGGCATCTGCTATGGCATCAGAATAGCTACTCAAATTTCCAGATCTGATTTTTGTCTGCTGGATTACAGTTTCGCATTTGTACATCTGTCCTTCCTTCTGAAGTGCGATAGGAGGTAATGCACATGTTGGAGTGTGGGTGATAGATTGTTCCATCCTGCAATAAAACAAGATACATAATTTTGTTATGCCATCTTTAACATCTATTGGGAAATTACATTGTTTTTAAACAAACAATAGGTCAGTATCTTGACAAGGACAAGAATGTTAAAAATGTATAACACAGTGTCTGTGCATTTTACTGTAACCTGTAATGACCTGTCATAATTTTGTTTTGAGCATACACAAAAGAACACATTAAGGTACCGTATACTACATTATTCTAAAAGTAAACTACTAAGCTTACTTTAAGTGCATTCTGCATTATTTAAACAGTATCTAAATGTAAGGTATGATATGTATTCTGTTTCTTCCCATCTTACTTAAATGCATTTCTGGCAGCAGAAAATAATAAAAGTAAAATAACACACTCTTAAAGTAATTTAATACAGAAATGGCCAATAAAAGAACAGAAGAAAAATGGCCAAGTGTAAGAGCAGAATCTAAATGAGCAGAATCAATCAAAATACCCAAACAATTAAAATATTAAATATTCACTTATAAAGAAAATATGTTTTACAGAAATGCAGAGAAGTGTTGTTTAATAAGGTAAATGATTACATGTTATTGTCTTGTTCTTCACATCTTTGAAACAAAACAAAATTTGAAATAGTTTGAAGAATTCAAAGGACAAGAATTCTTTATGTTGATTGGAACACAGTACCCCATCATAAACTAGAAGAATAGTTTTGCTGAACAATACATGTAGATAATCACCATAGTGCAATGATTATCTAATGAATATAAGCAAAGTAAGAAAAGCGATTTTTCAAATCTTGTGTAATTTCTGTATGTATGAAATGGCACTTGGCAAGGTTTGAAAGTCTCCGGTGGGTGCCTTGTTGTTAGCTATTAAATGTACCTGAATCAAGATACAGAACTTGGGACCACCTCAGAAAAGGTAACATGCTATCTTTCAAAATTTGTGCAAGGTGGAAATATGTCTTGTTTTTAAGGCCTTTTAAACTATTTGGATGAGAAGTGGCCAAAAAGTGTTTAGTCTGATCTTAAAAGGTGTATTCTACACTGCAGATTTTGTTAAGTGTCCACTGATAGCCCACTGTATACTAAAATACAGCACTTCTAACACAAGTAAATATTACTTGTTTAAGAAGCAAGTCGACCATTGATGCTGAAAACCACAAAATCAAATATTGTGCTATCATTGCAATATTCTCTCACGGTCAACATGTACTAGGACCAGTTTCCTTCATAAGACAAAGTAGGCTGCAGAATTCCATAATGGAATATAATATGACAGCCCTTGAGGATAACCCAAGGTCTAGTTAGCCTTTAACATTGACAACTGATGAAAAGGTTGATACCTTGCAGCAAATTGCAATTCAGAATACTGTATAAGAATGACAGTGTATAAGGTAGTAGAAAATATAGGGATTAGTTATGGCTCATGTGACACTGTTCTTCAAGGTCTAAGCACACTGTGCACCCACACACACCTTCCGGGAAATGCACAGGAGAAGTATCAACTTTGCCTGTTGTGCTCTGTAACAGTTTCTCTGCTCACATAGCAGAGGTTGCAAATGCTAATCTGTGAGCCTATGGATTCAAAGTGATGTCACACCAACTTTATTACTCAAACTTGGCCACATGTGACTACCACCTATTCCCTAATCTAAAGGACTACCTCCATGGGACATTCCATGCCAATAACAAAGCACTCAACTTAGCCACAGCTGGTTGCACAGTAAAAACAAAATATTTTATGTGAGTGACACAGAAACATTTCATGGGTGTATCAGTATTCAAAAAGCTTTTATGATTAAAAATAAATCTTCTTTGATTTTACTGGTATTTCAATTATTAGGTCAGGTTTAAAATTTTTTATTCATCCCCTCATATTATATACATGTACACTGATGAGCAGAGTTTGTATGCATACAGTATTGTCCCAAGCATAAATAGTGACAAATTGTGATGACCTAAGAATAAAGCTGGATCAAGAGTCTCTATAGTTAATTCCTTAAACCTTACGAAATTTGCAGTACCTCTTTTTAAAAAAAGGAATAGAAAGGAAAAGGGAAAATATGTTTAAACTTAAATCTTACTTTCTTAAATTCCCATACAATATTCCCTGGGACATTTACTCCATCACGAGGACAGTACTTCATTCCAATGTAATTTTGGCCTTCTGGTACTTCTGCACAAATTTCTGTTACAGAGTTGAAACGGATTTCCTTTTTAGATGTATATTCAAAATACTGTTAGGAGAAAGAAAAAAAAATAAATCTATGTAAGAGATATTTTTCTGTTTTGATATGTTACAATATCCATAATCTAGATTTATGTTTAGTCTCCTGCTGTTTTCACTTCTTAAAAAGCAGTGAAAATAGTGCTTTGATGAGAAAAAAATGAGGTGTTCAAAACTAAAACACATGGCATTCATCCAATAGTCAGTTCATTATCTCTACCTCTCGCCAAATCACCTAGTACAATATCTTGTCCCATCTTAAAAAGCAGTGAAGACAGTGCTTTGATGATAATTGTCGCCATTCTTTTTTATCTAGCAGTCAACACACTGTTCTCATTTGAAAAATACAAATTTGTGTCCAAAACTAAAACACATGGTATCCATCCAATAGTCAGTTTATTATCGCACCCTCTCGCCAAATCACCATGTGCAGTATGCTGTTTCCTCTTAAAAAGCACTACTATACTAATGATTAAATAGGCCATTGTAAAATTATGCAAATTTTGCAACGGTTGTTTATAAATATAGGGAAATGTAGCTACAATATGTGCAACACAAATTAATAATAATATTATTATTATTATTAATTATTATTATTATTATGAAACCATTTCCTTATAATACTCTAAAAAAATTATACCAGTGAAAAATGACCAACATGACAGTAACAAGTATATTTTTTCCCAAAGGAGAAAAAATCTGCCTTACTCAGAAGTCAGCTTAAAGGAAATAAAAATAAATGTATCCTTCTTTGTTTTGTTTTGGGCATATCTGTTCCACTGTAAGAATAAACACCTCAAGATTAGATTATATGGTAAACAGATATGAAAGCCTCTAACCTTATTTATGAGCAAGGCCTCAAGGTATATGAGCTCCTCCACTAGAGGGAATCTGCTTACCCCTACACCTGTAGGAAACAAGCCACACTTTTCTGTGGGAGGATCATGGCCAGATAATATAATCCACAACTGTGCCAGTATAGCTACACTGTATAAACGAAGCCAGCATGTACTGGCGTCTGAAAATGTACGTCTGAAATGCGACTACTTGAAGGAACAGCTTAGTTGAAGATTAGACCTCAAAAACATCAGGAAAGAAAACGGGGAAAGAAAATCTGTTTTTGACTCAGCTTAATTTTATGACTTTGGGTCAATCTTATTAATGTGAAGACTGAAGCATAACAACTACAGTTTACAGACTATTCTTCTGCCTACTCACAAATGGAACTCCCTTCGCTTCTTTTCCGTAACCAATCTGTCTCTCTTATTCTTCCTAGGGCACGAAGCGGAAGCAAAAGCAGACAATGGCCGATAGTGAGGTGAATCGCGTTGCAGTCGTAGTAGAAGAACTCCAGGCACTCGACGAACAGATTCAGAAACTCCTGTCCAGACGAAGATACCTTAGAGATCCGAAGGCTCAGCTGCTGGATAAACCGTCCTCGCCATCTGTAATTGGTGTAACATCAACCCCGCGTTGTGCCGCTCAAGTGAACTTCACCCCCGCGCCTCATAGCAGCGACACCGATGATGACCTTGGCGTATTTCAGCTATGCAGGCGGGGGTTCAAGGCCAGAACACCTCCATCGGCACAGGCAAGCATCTTAACTCAGAACCGGTTCGCCCTCTCCACGTCCCCAGTTTGCCTTCAGCCCCTGGTGATGTAATAGTGGTAGGTGATTCTATTGTTAGAAACCTCAATATCGCATGCCCTAATCGAAAATCGTTTGTTTCTTGTTTTCCCGGTGCTTGTGTCCGAGATGTGATGAGACATGCGCCGGCAATCCACGAGAAGCACAAGAACAGGGCAGTTGGAGCAATTGTTTTGTATGCCGGCGTAAACGATATAAGGCACCAACAATCAGAAATCCTGAAGGCTGACTTCGCAGCATTAATTAAAGACACGAAGGAGAGGACCCCATCGGCAAAGATCTTCATTTCGGGTCCACTACCCCTCGTCAGACGATCAAACGAGTACTACACTCGTCTGCTAGGATTAAACAACTGGCTGCAGGGCTTCTGCAAGAATCAAGACATCGGGTTCATCAACAACTGGGACCTCTTTTGGGAAAGACCGCGTTTCTCCAAGCGAGATGGCTTGCATCCGAAAAGTTTCGGCGCCCGGGTCCTCTCCGAAAACATATCTAAGGTAATTCGTTTATCTTGACTATCTATCTCTACTCTTAACCCCTTCCGAAATGCTACTGCTGTGCTAGGACATGATAATTGTTTAATAAAATCTTCCATAAAAGTGCACAACATTAATACTGTAATAACCAATCTCAATGCATGCAGAAAATCTAGGCAATACGGCATAAACACCAATAATTTAATTTAAATTACTACTTTAGATGAACAATGTATTAAAACTATAAAAACAGATTATAGATTAAACAAAAAATACACACAGCGCAGCGCTAATAAAAATAACTTAGTTCCTGTTCCAAATATCAATAACGCACATAGTATTCATTTCTGCCCCTCTGAAACATTAAATATGGCACTATTAAATGTTAGAGTTTTAACTAACAAGACGTTTTTTATCAACGATCTTATTAGTGATAAAAAAACAGATTTTATTGCACTAAGTGAAACGTGGCTTAGCTCAGACGGCACAGCTATTTTAATCGAATCTGCACCTCCGGATTACAGTTTTACTCGTGCAGATCGCCAAGAAAAAAGAGGCGGTGGCTTGGCAAACATTTACTCGAGCCGGTTAAAGTGTAAAGATGTCAGTTTTGGTAAATTCAAGTCCTTTGAGTATCTCGCCGTTGTTATCCATGGAGATTCTCATGTTCTAGTATTATCCGTGTATAGACCTCCAAAATTCAACGCATCTTTTTTTGAGGAATTCTCTGACTTAATGTCAATTTTAATTACGAACTATGACACACTCTTAATAGTTGCCGACTTTAATTTTCATAGAGATAATCAGTGTGACCAAAAAGTAAAAGAATTTATGAACCTCGTGGACTCTTTTGATTTGAGACAGCTCGTTAATCAGCCTAGACATAAAGCAGGTCATACGTTAGACTTAATGATTACTAAAGGACTAAAAAGTTGATATAAAGCAGGTCATTGATATTAGTCTATCAGACCATTTTGTTCTACTTTTTAATATAGAAATAATGATAGAAGACACTCATGAGAAGCATATTGTTAAAAAAACGCTTCTTTGACTCATCAGCAGCTTTAAAACTTACAAACATTCTAAGCAATCAGTCCGTTTATAGTGCCAACTATAATAGTGAGGAGAATGTAAATAGTAAGGTGGAAAGATTTAACACTAAAGTGAGAGCTGCTGTTGACATAGTTGCACCTGAAAAGACAGTTAAAAAATCTTCTAGCATTGTTATACCATGGAAGACCCAAAGAGTGTCTGATTTAAAGAGAGCATGCCATAGAGCTGAGTGTAAATGGAAGACTAAACTAACTATCCACTATGAAATATTAAAAGTTAAAATAACAGAATACAATAACACAGTCCATCTTGAGAGGCACTGCTATTTCTCTAAGATTATAAATAACAATGCTAGTAATCCCAGAGTCTTATTCTCTATGATTGATCGTCTGCTAAACCCAGGTAACTCAAAGGAATGCATCCGAAGTACTTCCAGTAAAACCTGTCAGGCTAATTCTGTATTTTTCAATCAAAAAATTAATAATATTAGAAATAACATAGTATATCTCCCCAACACTAAGGATCCTCCTAAATCCCAGCATTCCGTTATAAACAAATTAAACTTTTTCACTAGGATAGATTTACCTGATTTACATAAAATAATTTCTCAACTGAAACCCTCCACCTGCGTCCTTGACCCAATACCAACAAATATTTTCAAAGAAGTATCGGGCGTGCTAATTGATAATGTTCTTGACATAGTAAATTCATCATTAGATACGGGGGTCCTCCCAGACTATCTTAAGACTGCTGTAAACCCCTACTTAAGAAACATAATCTCGACCCCTCGTCTCTTGAAAATTTTAGACCCATCTCTAACCTGCCTTTCTTAAGTAAAATTCTGGAGAAGGCAGTCATTATGCAGTTAAATGACCACCTCAATAAACATGCTATTCTTGATAAATTTCTCTCTTCTGTTTCCTTTTCCGGTGTCCAGCCACCACCATCTACTCAAAGCACCGTGATGTTCCAACAATGATTGATGGATTAAAAGCCAGAAGTCTGTATGACCATCAACATCAAGTGACTCTGTGAGAACCCTAACTACAAAGAAGACTACAGTGATCCCTCGCTATATCGCGCTTCGCCTTTCGCGGCTTCACTCCATCGCGGATTTTATATGTAAGCATATTTAAATATGTATCGCGGATTTTTCGCTGCTTCGCGGGTTTCTGCGGACAATGGGTCTTTTAATTTCTGGTACATGCTTCCTCAGTTGGTTTGCCCAGTTGATTTCATACAAGGGACGCTATTGGCAGATGGCTGAGAAGCTACCCAACTTACTTTCTCTCTCTCTCTCTTGCGCTGACGTAGGGGGGTGTGAGCAGGAGGGCTGTTCGCACACCTAGACGATAGGGACGTAGCTACCTTCTGTGTGCAGCTGCTTCCTGAAGGACATGCTGCACGGTGCTTCGCATACTTAAAAGCTCGAAGGGCACCTATTGATTTTTGCTTGAAAAACAAACTCTCTCTCTCTCTCTTTGTCTGCTCCTGACGGAGGGGGTGTGAGCTGCTTTGTGCCGCGGTGCTTCGCATACTTAAAAAGCAAACAGCCCTATTGACTTGTTTGCTTTTGTCTCTCTCTATCTCTGTGACATGATCTGCTCCTGCACTCCTTTGAAGAGGAAGATATGTTTGCATTCTTTTAATTGTGAGACGGAACTGTGATCTCTGTCTTGTCATGGAGCACAGTTTAAACTTTTGAAAAAGAGATAAATGTTTGTTTGCAGTGTTTGAATAACGTTCCTGTCTCTCTACAACCTCCTGTGTTTCTGCGCAAATCTGTGACCCAAGCATGACAATATAAAAATAACCATATAAACATATGGTTTCTACTTCGCGGATTTTCTTATTTCGCGGGTGGCTCTGGAACGCAACCCCCGCGATGGAGGAGGGATTACTGTATTTCATTTATGTTAGATAAAATGCCCAGAGGGGACTGGGCGGTCTCGTGGCCTGGAACCCCTGCAGATTTTATTTTTTTCTCCAGCCGTCTGGAGTTTTTTTTTTGTTTTTTCTGTCTACCCTGGCCATCGGACCTTACTCCTTTTCTATGTTAACTAATGTTGTCTTATTTTAATTTCTTATTTTGTCTTTTATTTTTCTTTTCTTCATTATTTAAAGCACTTTGAGCTACTTTTTGTATGAAAATGTGCTATATAAATAAATGTTGTTGTTGTTGTTGGAAGACTTTTACAATCTCTGCTACACGCACAATATTTTTGTTCCCTGAGATCATTTTTATTAATATTTAAACTAAATTATTTTCTATTGTTTTAATTACATTTTTCATGTTCAGGTCGTACTCTTGATGCCACTGTGGCCAGAATACTAGAAGAAATAACTTCACAGATGTAGGAAGAATGTGCAAACTGCACCTCACATACATTTCCTAGCCCCTGCACCACTGTCCCTGAAATCCTGCATTGGGTAAAGTGGAAACAGATGGGTGAATGGCAGTATGACTTAACGCCATGCTGCTACTGACTCTGTTTAGTGCATGATGAACATGGAAAATTATAGTTACTTGGCTAGTGATGCCACCTTATTTTTTACACTGTTTTAAACTCAATATTAAAAGTCTGCTTGTCCTAAAAAAAATTTAAAGTATGTAGTCTAATTTAAGTTGCCTATGAAAAAATAGGTTAACAAATGGGTTAAGTAAAATGATTAAAATAAAAATTGAACACTGAGTTGACTCTTGTGCATTAAAAGCTATAACCAAAATAAGCATCTTTTCTGTCCCACTGAGTTAAAATTGTAATACAGGTATTTCTGACACTTGTAGACAGAGCAGAACAAAATAATTTATGTTTCAACAAAAGCAGCTTTTCTGCAAATAAGCTAACATAATTAGAAGTTGCTTTGTGTCTTTTGTTAAACTACAGGTGATATTAACTAACTTCTTGATTAATAATGTCTGCAATTAATAGGTCAAGCGTAACGAGTCCATGTCAGCCTCAAAGGCTGCAGATATTTATTGCAATCAGACACTCAATTTAACTATGAACTGAACTCTGTGCATAATTAGACTGCATATGATCCAGTTTTGGTATTAAATAATGCATAATTACACATTGTACATGTTATTTTTGTCTTGCCATTTACTAAAATAGAATAAGATTTGAAGTTTGCCTTGTTTACTCAGTACTGAGCATGACTTTTAACCAAAACGGCTAACGATCTGCAATGAACAAGCACAGCTGTGACTGACAGTTAACTGAGAATTGAGCATCCCACTGACTCCAGTATAAAATCTCTCAGAAGGTGTGCAAAACTAGTATACCACTAGGTGGCAGCATCTTTCTTGGAGCAAAAAAAACCAAAACAAACTATGTTAAAAACTACGGTGGCCCTGAAGTGCAATTTTCAAAAACAAATTAACATTTAACACTTTAGCATGTAAATTGAATAATTTCTTTGTGAAAGTGTTTATTTGATATTTGGACTTCAGTCTTCACACATTATACACTTTACATCAGTATTTTTTTCATTATTACTATAACATGAAACAAGTTTCTGTTTTAGTTACAGTATGTGTAACTAAACATTTATTGCCTCTCATTTCCTGTCATCCTACATTTACACAGATCGTTGTAGACATGGAACACACATGAAATGTATGTATTCCAAATAATGATATATTATTTACCCAGTACAATTCCAGACACCTAACTCCCACATAAAGAGACTTCAGCTCTGAGAATTTTGTGTCTGACTTGATTTCAGCTGCCTTGATTGGGGATGGAATAGCAGGCTACTTGCTGCTTATGCTGATTGGCACATCTGCAAAACAAAGATGCTGATGAGGAGGAGGTGTGACGCAAACGCAAACTGAATGTGCAAAAGCAAATGGTAAAACACAATCAAAAACAAAATAAGAATCAGAATCAAAAACAAATCAGAATATGCAAAATTGCATTTGTTGTTTCTGCTTTGTTTTTGCATACTCAATTTGTTTTTGCATTTTCTGATTTGTTTTTGCTGTCTCTGATTTGATTTTGCGTTTTCAGGTTTGTTTTTGCGTATTCATTTTTCGTTACGTTTTCTCATTTTTTTTGCATATTCAATTTGCTTTTGTGGTTTGGATTTGTTTTTGTTTTTTCTCATTTGTTTTTCTGTTTTCAATTTGTTCTTGCATTTTCTGACTTGCTTTTGTGTATTTAATTTGTTTTTGTGTCTTCTGATTAGTTTTTGCATTTTCTGATTTGTTTTTGCGCATTGCAGTTCAGGGCCACCATACAAATAAAAATGTAATTAACAAAGTATGGCTGACAGGTATTACAAAGAAAGACAAGTGCCTACAGACCTACAGTAGGTATGTCACTACAAGCTAAGGTATGGTAAGGTAATATGGTGTTGTCACACTGATTATGATTCTGACAGCACATTTTCAGAGTAATTGTCTTAAATTCTCTGACATGAAAATATGAAAATCCAAAGATGATCTTCTGCCAATATGTAAAGTGTCATTCCAGCTTTTGTTGTGTATACATACTAACTAAGCATAAAAACAGTAATCATGTATTTCTGTTTATTTATGATTGCAACAGTAGTTAGTGATCATTATTAGTCATTTTACCAGAGTTGGTGCATAATATCATCCTCTCCTCCACAGTCAACCTACCACTGTTCCAGCAATTCATTAATGGACTGATATTGATGGGCTGAATTTATGTTACCAATTAATTTGTAAACTTTGTATTTGTATCTAATTGTAGACTCTTCACAGCACTCTGAGCCTGCACTCAGTGAACAGGGATATACAAAAAAACTAAATTGAAAACTGAATTATTACAGGGAAAAGTTTATGTGCCATATATTTCCTCATTATGCAAACAAATAAAGCAATAAATATTTCAGCTGATTTAGTTTTTTAAAATGATACATACAAATAATAGAAGTTTTGAGTGTTCTGCTTAAACAAAGACACATCATCATGACAACATGTGACAGTCCAGGTTGGCTGTAGTTGCCATGTACCTCATAAACCTGGAACCGTCAATATTCATGAACTGAGATGAGCCAGGCAATGAGAATGCTTAGTAGCAACAGAAGAAGGTGCAAAGAGCAATTGTGCTTATATTCAATTAATAAATAATGTTCTAAACAAAATGCAGTGCTTCTTAATAAATAAATAACCCATGATAAAAGCCAGTGCTGTTCAGGTACGAGTAAAATCAGCAATAAATAAAGTGAATAAAATCCAACAATAAAACTCTGCAGACACTGAGTTCTTTTTCCTTTGCTTTCTGTTAGCACAGCACTTCTTTCTTCTTCCATCTCCCATAGCTCACCCATCGGGTCTTGGGGCCAGGCGGAGAAGCTGACAGCTGCAGCCTCACGCTTCTGCCTTTAGCCCTGAATGCCTCCTCCAGCATCTGCTGGGATGCTTGGAGCCAGACTCCCTCAATAATGCTTCCTCCATCAGTGTCTGGAGCATGCTGAGCATGAGCAATCTGCCCTTGGAGCGCCATTCCTCTCACACGTTTCGCAAAGCCACTGACCTCTCTGCCTAATCTCCACTGAGCTGGCTCAAACCCACAATTCTGCCTTTCTTTCTTTTCCACACCACTATCCTGCTCAGGTTCTTTTTATATTAATAGGGACACAGGTTCACCGACTAGAGACCCCAGAGTGTTAATGAGGCAACTGGCAGAACTGTACATGTCTGCACATAGATGCATGATCAGCCGATCACCCCATTAACCTCTGGAACCACTCCACCATGCTACCATACACACCTACACTCCTCTGAACCCGAGCAGTCTGTCTTTAACATGCACCGCCACAGGCCTCTCTCACTACACAAGTGTAGAGGAAGTAGAGAAAACTGATGTTCAAGAAAGTGAACAATCTTTTGTTAGATATAGGAAAAATGTTTTTTCAATCTATATTAAATCAAGCTCAAATTTTGTTTTACACAAAATGTCCAGTAAAAGCTTAATTAAGATGCTTGGTTGAAAAAGGGCAGTTAAAGTTGCAGTGCTACTCGCTTCAAAAGCATATCTGTGTTACTGGTACAATATACCAAAAGTTAACAAAAGTTAACAAGACAACATTAACTTCTGTATATTAAGAGAGGCTAAGAACTAATCTGTCTTCCACTACAGTTCTACACCAGTAACTATTTAATGAGAACTAAGATGTGCATCTGTCTTTTCCGGAATTTAGCTTTGTGCTGTTTTTAGCAATATAATGATTAACTTATTCTGCTTTAGTACTACAAAATTTAAAAGGTACACTGCAGTGAACAGCAATATTTTTGAACCACATACTCTAAACATGTACCACTGCTTCAACCAGTAATACCCAACAGTAACTCTTTACAGTAACTCTTATTATAACTCAAACATTTGTTACATCTATACTGTGCAAGCTTGCTAACTACTTTAATGATCATGAAAGGATTTTGCTTAGAAGGAGCAAAATAATTACCTGATTACCTCCTTGTCCGTGACAGCCAAAAAGGGAAAGATGAGCACCAGTTGGGTTATGCTCAGGAGCATTGTAATCCAGACATTCAGAAGAAATGCCTTTGCTCCGTACCTAAGTAAATTAAAGAACAGTGTTCCGACTGTGTTTGGAAAAATAATAATTTATAGTTTGCAATAAACGTTTTTAGAGCTTTTCACACTTACTGCCCCGTGCCATTCGGGCCGGTCTTCTGGAACATGTAAATCTGGGTAGATGTTTTTCAAGTACCAGTCAAAGTTATGACACTTAAGTCTCTCCCGAAGGAGCTTCCGCTCTGAAATATCTCCATACTTTTCCTAGAAATAATTATTAAAAAGAGGAAAAAACAATTCAGTTTAAAATAGCCAATTCTGTGTCTGAAGGTAAGTACAGAAGTGATTGTTGCTAACAGGGTAATAAGGCTCTTCTAATGCTCAGTAAAGGATTCTATTGAAGGCACCATTTCTTGTACACTTTTCAAACCACAGCACAGCAAAACTTTGTTTCTCCAGTGATGATTTTCTCAACACCCTGTAATGCACAAATACTCACTTTCAATATTAAAACACCAACTCCCTTGAGCACCTACAAATAACAAAGTTCCCATCCACATCACAAAAAGTGCAAAACTTCCATGAATTCTGTTGTCCTTTAGTCCTGTGTTGCCCAATCGGACAACAAAAAGCTGCACAAAGGTCCTTCTGCTGTGCCAACACCTCCATACAAGGGTGATCAAAATATTTTGAGTCTGAATCTAAAAAAGGCATCCTATGGAGCTACTTTTGTAAGTAGACAAAGATTTATTCCAATGCACTAAAATATATAGCAGTAATCATAAACTAGTTCAAGTTTTCTCTGGCCCCAAGCTGTCTTTTAACACATTTTTAGTCATATTAAGATTATGTAGATCTATAACCATCAGGCATCTATACGTAAGGCACATGCACATTGTCACTCTGGTATTTTCGCATTTCTGTTGTTACTGGAACACCGTTAGCCAATCAGCTTTAATGTCAGGCCATGGCATCATAAAGGAGAAATTAATGATTAAAAGCACTCTATTTTTTTTTTTTTATGGGTTTCCTTAAGAATTGAAAAGCATGTTTTTTTCCATCAATGTTTGGAAGATTTTCCATTTCTTCTTGTGAATGAAAACAGAAGGGTCTTCTAAAAACATGAGATTCCATGCCTTTTCACGTACTTTCTGGTTACTAACATCAGAGGTGGAGTTTAAAGATGGATGGTTGAAAGTGAATGATTTTCTTGGGGAAAAAAAGAAACTGACTATTCATTTGTAATGACAATAACACCAAAGTGAATGTAATTCAATATAATGATAGGTTTGTATTGACCTAACGTATGTGATGTAAATGAGTGAATTAATGGATGAGTGTATCTTGGACTAAATGAGAGAGTGTTTCTGTTAAAGAGCGTGAGAGGTTTGTCTGTATTTGCTATGGCCCTGAGAGAATTTGGTAACAGATTAAATGTATTTGATGACCTATGATATACAGTATACAGTGATCCCTCGCTATATCGCGCTTCGCCTTTCGCGGCTTCACTCTATCGCGGATTTTATATGTAAGCATATTTAAATATATATCGCAGATTTTTTGCTGGTTCGCGGATTTCTGAGGACAATGGGTCTTTTAATTTCTGGTACATGCTTCCTCAGTTGGTTTGCCCAGTTGATTTCATACAAGGGACGCTATTGGCAGATGGCTGAGAAGCTACCCAACTTACTTTTCTCAATCTCTCTCTTGCGCTGACTTTCTCTGATCCTGACGTAGGGGGTGTGAGCAGGGGGGCTGTTCGCACACCTAGACGATACGGACGCTCGTCTAAAAATGCTGAAAGATTATCTTCACGTTGCTACCTTCTGTGTGCAGCTGCTTCGTGAAGCGACAAGCTGCACGATGCTTCGCATACTTGAAAGCTCAAAGGGCACGTATTGATTTTTGACTTTGTTTTTCTCTGTCTCTCTCTCTCTCTCTCTCTCTCTCTCTGCTCCTGACGGAGGGGGTGTGAGCTGCCGCCTTCAACAGCTTTGTACCGGCGGTGCTTTGCATACTTAAAAGCCAAACAGCCCTATTGATTTGTTTGCTTTCCTCTCTTGCCTGAAGAAGGGGCCTGAGTTGCCTCGAAAGCTTGCATATTGTAATCTTTTTAGTTAGCCAATAAAAGGTGTCATTTTGCTTGGCTTTTCTCTACTCTCTGTTTCTGACAGTCTGTGCTCCTGACGCGCACTCCTTTGAAGAGGAAGATATGTTTGCATTCTTTTAATTGTGAGACAGAGCTGTCATCTCTGTCTTGTCATGGAGCACAGTTTAAACTTTTGAAAAAGAGACAAATGTTTGTTTGCAGTGTTTGAATAACGTTCCTGTCTCTCTACAACCTCCTGTGTTTCTGCGCAAATCTGTGACCCAAGCATGACAATATAAAAATAACCATATAAACATATGGTTTCTACTTCGTGGATTTTCTTATTTTGCAGGTGGCTCTGGAACGCAACCCCCGCTATGGAGGAGGGATTACTGTATGTGGTTTAAAGTTTATGTTTCTTATTTAAAAAGAAAGTACAGTATACTGTATACTGATCCCAAAAACCACAAAATCAAGAATTGTGCTCTCACTGGGTTTAGTCATGAGTCCATTCTTCATAAATAATTAAACATGATCATGGTGTGTGCATGATGGAAGCCCAAAATGTTGACTCCTGAAATGAAGCATCACTACACCCACTGTTTCAAGAAGAATATCAAGCTAATAAACTTCTTCCAGTCTGAATTCAAGAAATGTTTCAAACTAGGAATGAAACTGGAATATATCACTATAACTCTGAGTTTAAAAAACAGTCAAAAGAACGGAAGCGTGGTGATTCTCCAACACCAAAGACATTCAAGATAAAGGCCAGTGCCAGCAAGATCACATGTACAAGTTTTTATGATGTTAAGGGTGTAGACTATATTGATTAAAGGCCTCAAAAATCAACAATAAGACAATAATACGCTGACTTACTTTGGCATCTCTGGCAGTCAACCTTCATTAACCTTATAAAAAGTGTATCAGTTTTCCTATAAATTATGCTGAAAATAAACATTATTTGTATTTACTGGTATTTCTTTCTGGTTAGGTACAAACGTTTTTAATCTCTCCTCAATAATGCTCAAGGTGTAATTTAAAACCACCTTCACAACTAGCATTCTTGTGCAGTATTGGTTGATATGGAGTATCTCGGCTTGCAAAACAGTATTATTTGTGTTCATCAAGATCATTAACATGACATCTGAAAAAGAAACGGCTAAACAGCTACCTGAACCCATTACATTACAGTGGGGGAAATAATTATTTGATCCCCTGCTAAAATGAACAGTCTCTAATTGTTATGGTAGTTTCAATTTAATGAAGAGAGCAAGAATATCAACCAAAAAATCCAGAAAAAACACATTACATAAAAGTTATAAATTGATTTGAATGTCATTGAGTGGAATAATTATTTGATCCCCTACAGCCCAGCCAGAATTCTGGCTTCCATAGATTGATTTATTGTAACCGGCACACAGCCAATCAATTACAAATACTCCTGATCTCAACTCATTATGTGTATAAAGCACACCTGTCCACAGAATTAATTTCTTCCATTCCAACCTCTCCACCACTATGGGCCAGACCAAAGAACCATCAAAGGATGTCAGGGACAAGATTGTAGACGTGCACAAGGCTGGACTGTGCTACAAGACCATCAGCAAGAAGTTTGGTGAGAAGGTGACAAATGTTGGTGTGATTATTTGGAAATGGAAGAAATATAAAATGACCATCAATCGCCCTCGGTCTGGAGCTCCATGCAAGACCTTGGCTCATGGGGTGAGGATGATCATGAGAAAGGTGAGGGATCTGCCCAAAACTACACAGGAGGAGCTTGTTAATGATCTGAAGGCAGTAGGGACCACAGTCACCAAAAACACCATTGGTAACACACTACGCCATAATGGATTGAAATTTTGCAGGGCCCGCAAGGTCCTACTGCTCAAGAAGGCACATGTACAGGCCCGTCTTAAGTTTGCTAGTGAACATCCGAGCCTGTGACAAAGTAACAAAAAAATAATAAATCCATACAATCTTAACACATATATTATTAGAAGAAAAAAACAATCTGCAGGGGTTGCAAGGACAAAAGACTGTACTGCCCCGATGGGGCTTTCTACCTAACATATAGTAAATGTGTTTAAATCATTCCTTGTTGCTTCCAGGCTTCATCCCAGAGATTCTGATGCAGTTCATCTCACATCATTCATTCATTCATGCAAAGCACTTCACAAATGTACATTAATTGTGCATAAGTATTTTTTTGCAATATGAGAAGTGAAAGCCTTTAATACTAGTTCAGTGTCACACAACATGACAGAGATCGGGAGATCACGATTACACTAGCAAGTCTTGCAGTTTGTATTTAAATGTTATAGCTATTTGGATGCACAATGTTCTTCTTGCTTGCTTATCTGTAAGGTATACTCTATTCTGACATTTTGTAATTAGCCTAATTTGTTTTCAACAGAGTAGAATACTGTGAGAGGATTACTTACACTGAACAAAATCCTGAAAATAAAATATTTACTTAAAGGATTTAAGTAAATTAGTCTGTGTTTGTAAACTAAAATACAGTACTTCATAATAACACTGAAAGCCCCAACTCTCTTTTCACATAAATGATTGTCACAATCTGAGATCTTGATTAATTTGATTGTGAATTTGTATTTTTAAATCATTCTTTTTCTCAGTGCTGCCCAAAAAATTATAAACCATTTAGTGCTTGGTTGAACCATCTCTCACAGCTGTTACAGCAAGTAGCTCTTTTAGACAAGTCTCTATTAATATTGAACATCAAAATTGCACAAGATTTGCCCATTCCTCCTTTTAAATTTTCTGAAACTGTGCCAGATTAGTTGGGAAATGATGGTAAGCACCAATATTAAAGTCCCAACACTGATGCTCAATGGGGTTAAGGTTAGGATTAAGGAAGCTCTAGAATAACAATTTTGTTCATTTAAAGCTACTTTATTGTTACTCTGACAATGCACTTTAGGTCAATGTCCTGATGAATGATAGACTTCTTCCCTGTTTAAGGGAGAAGAGTTTTCCATCTAGAATCTGCCTGTAATGTGAAGCATTCGTCTTCTCATCAACCCTTACCAGTCTGCTGGTCCCTGCTGTTGAAAGCAGCCCCAAAACATTGCTGCCACTACCACTTATGTAAGTGAGTATGGATGTGCAATGTTAAATACAATGATGTTGTGCTGGGAGGTATACCGGTTCATACAGAAAACCGTTTTTTATTTTTGTTATGATATGTATTTTTCTTAAACCGCAACACTGGTTTAAATAGCCTAAACAACGTTCAGAATGTGGTGCAGCGGGAAACTGTTTAAGGGGGGACCTTTTTCACTGCTACACCGCGAAATACGCATGCAACAGAGTACATGCGTTAGTGGAGGTATTGAACGGTGAAAATGGACACAGAACATTCTGAAACTGAAACTGTAGCAGGCATGATGACACAAAAGAACTTTTACCAAAAAAAGGAGCCGTGTCTGTTGTCTGGAGATACTTTGGTTTTAAAAGGTCGAATGTGGTCCAAACAACTATTTACTGCAAATGCTGTAGAGCTAAAGTTGTTGCCGGAGGTGGCAACAGGAGCAATTTGCTGCACCTCTTTAGCCACAAACATGCTTTGGAGTACCAGTGCTTTGGACACTGGCTTCACACAGCCATAGGTAGGTAATAGTTATTAAAATAATAAACTATTTTAAATAAGGGTAGTAAAAACATACCACAGAATAAGAAATGTACAATAAATGTGTGTATAATCAGTTTTCTGTTATCTCTATTATCAGTCAGTACACGTAGTCCCATATTTACGATGGTTCAACTTAGATTTTTTGAAGTTACGATGTCGAAAGCGAGACGATAATTTATATAAAATTGTGTAAAATATAAATTTTCAAGTTGGTGCAGCAAGCAAACGTTTCTGTGGGCAGAGTGATGCAGTACTATATGCCGGAAACTCCCACATTGTGAGATGCTTCAGTCTAGCTAGCAATCAATAGAGATCAGTGATCTTGTTGTTACAGCACTTTTCGATACGCTTTTGCTAGAAGGAAAGTTAGCTTTGTTGATTTGACCTCGATTCCCTGTGCGTGTGTGAGTAGCAAAGAGCAAACAGCTCTAAAATGGCATGTGGAGAGATACCAAAGTGAATGCTCAAAGCAAAATAATCCGTGAATGACTTTTTGCGTATTATCGCTGAATCTGACTCTGACTTGTCGGACTACAATTTGATGCAAGTGATCTGGAGATGGAGATTGAAAACGAAAATGAGGTACCGGCATCAGCTGATCGGTCCCCCAGCTGATCGTGGTGCTGAACACATTACTGTAGCTGATGCACCCATGGCAACGTTCGCCTGGGATGACTGACACTTACGATGACACGAGGTACAAACCATATTGCATCTCACTGCAATGGTCACCCCTGCGCACCTATCTCACAAAGACAGCCAGGCAGCCAATCCACCATGCATTCCGGCAGGCCTAGCTTGAGGCAAGGTCCATATGAATGCAATTTGCCTTAAGGATGGTTCAGTTGTTAAAGATGTCAACACCAAGTTGCACTTGTTTTATTTTATTTTATTTTTATTTAGTGAATACTGTGTAATGTACCTGGGCTTGAAGCCTTGAAGTAATAGTATTATTACTGGAAGTTGCACTATTATTTATTTTATTGTTATTATTTATTAGTTTAAGTATTATGCAGTTTAATGATGGAAAAGTTGTTTAAAAAGTCACTTTAATGTGTCAGTGGACAAATATTGTTAACATTAACAGAAGTGTATTTGGTTTACAAAAAATATTTACTATTTATTCCATTTCTAAGACATGTTCAGTGCAATACAACTTTTGACAAGCACCTCTGGATATTTTACTAAGTCTGAATGCCTCTTTGGATGGTTAATAATATGTTGTCAAAATTATAGTTTAAGTTGTTTGCAAAATTTGTTCAATAAAAAGGTTCTATATTTTGACTGTAACTGTCATGCAGTGTGATTCCTTCTCTTCATTAATGCCACACCCTTTACTTTATGGGGCCATGCAAACCTGTATTAATACTTGCGTGCACATTAAAATGTTTTCTTGTACAATGTACAATTCTCATGACAGTGGAATAGGTTATTCTTAGACAGTCTACTGCAGTAATTGCAGTGGAAAATGTAGTTAACATCCACTCATGCATGGGAAAAAAATACCGTTGAATACCGTGAAACCGGTATAATTTTGAAAAATACCGTGATATAGAATTTTGGTCATACCGCCCAGCACTACAATGATGTGCAAAGCTAAATTTTTTTTTTTGTTTTTAAATGTTTTTTCACTTTCAGCTGGGGCGAACATACTCCCTAATTACAGTCGATGACGTCAGCTACACAATCAGAGGAATAGCATCACAGTAACCTCCCTGACAAATGCCATTTTTCTTTGGTGACTCAAGTTTAGAGAGATGGCCTGACCTAGGTATACAGTATATGCTGTAGTTTTGTATTTTTTGCCATTACCTTATGATGGACTGCACTGTACTTGGAAGTATGTTCAGTGTTTTTGAGATGGCAATGTACCCTTCTTCCTTATTGTGTGCTTTACTATAATGACATATAACCTTGGCTTATTCTGAATGTTCTTTTATCTTAATTTTGATTTGTGGAAAATATCTACTTACCAACCTGGTTGGACCCTGGCTGTGTTGGGCAGTTAAGAATTGATTTGTAGAATAACTGAGAACAAGTAAATTCACCTATTTCCTACATAGGTAGAGACTATTAACAAATTAGGTGTATTAGAATATTAAAACAATCTAGACGAGAATAGGTCATTCAGCCCAACAAAGCTCACCAGTCCTATCCACTTATTTCTTCTAAAATAACATCAAGTCTAGTTTTGAAAGTCTCTACAATCCTACTGTCTACCACACTACCTGGTAGCTTATTCCATATTTCAGTGATTCTCTTGTGTGAAGAAAAACCTTTCAATGTTTGTGCGAAATTTACCCTTACTTTCTGACTAGGTGTCCTCATGTTGTTGATGAACTCATTTTAAAATAACAGTCTTAATCAACTGTAGTAATTCCCTTCATAATTTTAAACACTTCAATCATGTTTCCTCTTAATCTTCTTTTGCTTAAACTGAAAAGTCTTAGCTCTTTTAATCTTTCATCATAACTCATCCCCTGTAGCCCTGGAATCAGCCTAGTCGCTCTTCCCTGAACTGTTTCCAGCACTGCTTTTTTCTTTTTGTAGTCTATAGACCTAAACTGTACACAGTCCTCCAGATGAGGACTCAACAGTGTTACAAAGCTTGAGCATAACCACCTTTGACTTGTACTCCACACATCATGCTATACAACTTAACATTCTGCTCTTTTACTACTATAATACTGAAAAAATCTTTTTTGGGTCATCTTTCGAATTATCTGCTATATTCCGCTCTAACTGCCTTTTAGCCTCCTTAATGTCATTTTTAATTGTTGCCCTCATGTTTTCATATGCCCTACAATTCATATTGGAGTTAGTCTTACATGCCTTACGCAGCTGTTTTTTTCCATTGCAGCTTCATTGTCAAGTTTTTATAAATCCACTGCTGAATTTTTTTAAACTTCCTACTAATTCCAAATTTAGGTATGTACCTGTAATGCATTATACTGTATGTAAAACATTTCTAAACCTGTTCCACTGCTCCTCGACTCTTTTCATACTTAAAAGCTTATCCCAGTCTATCCTCCTTAAACTGTGCTGCATCTACTCAAAATTTGCCCTACCAAAATTAAACTTAACAGTTTCAGTCTTTACATCTGCACTCTTCCAAAACACTGAGAACTGTATTACATTATGGTCACCACTTGAGCTGGTGGTTGGTTCAACCACCTTGACGCCCTCAATTCTATCCTGATGATTAAAAAATACTAAATCTAGACATGCTTCCCCACATGTATGTGCTTTAACATAATGTGTTAAAAAAAGTGACCAATTACTTCTAAAAACTCTTGCTCTTGTTCTCCACTATTTGCAAGGTTATCCTAGTTAATATTCGGGTATTCCCCCATGATTATAATATCTCCCTGTAAACATGCCTTTTCTAATACTACTAAAAAGATGTGCATTGAAATTACTGTCTGTATTGGGTGGTCTTTAACACAGTCCTAAAATAAAATCTCTTTCCCTAATGCTTTCTAGATGAAGCCAGATGTCTTCACTAAGATGGAGCTCATTGTCTGATTGACGAGGTCTTGTATTTAAATTCTGTTTGACATAAACAGCAACCCCACCTCCTTTTCTGTTCTGTCTATCCTTCCTAAAATATGTGTATCCCTCTGTGTTATACTCATCCCCATCTTTTTTTTATTTTGTCAAGATATTGATATGGCTATAATAAATATTACAATAATATCATAATTATGCTCTGCTATAAACAACTCCATTGCACTTGTTTAATTTTTGATACTGCTATCATTAAGGCAAGCTAATTTTAATGTGTTACTCATTTTTTTATTGCACTTAAATGTTAGGACGTTTAGAATGTTACAATTTACATTACTATGCATTTTTATTTTTACATTATTGTTTATTCATCCATGTACAATTCTAAACTTGGCCTGTACTAAATTCATTGCTCCCCCATTCCCTAGTTTAAACAATCCCTGACTAACCTACTCGTACGCCTCCCCAACACATCGGTGTCTTTTCGGTTCAGATGTAACCTGTAACAGGTGCCATCTGTTCCAAAAGAAGTCTCAATGCCCCATAAACCTATACCCTTCTACCCTACATCAAGATCTGAGCCACATGTTGGGCATTCTAATCTCCTCAATCTTATCTGGACTGGCATGTGTTGCTGGTAAGGTAATACATTGCACTCTTGAACTGCTAAGTTAGCTCTATATTTAGAAAGATTATAAATATTTTTTAAATTTGACAATTTTAAGTTTTCCTTTTTATCAAATTGATGAAAGGTTTTCAAGAAAAATTCTTACCCTGGGAGATAGTACAATGTGAAAATAAATTTGGGAGCTGAAAACCTTTTCATTATGCTTTAAAAATAAATTATCGGACACTTAGATAAGACCAATTCTTGTCTCGAAAACTGTCAATATTCTGTTCAGCTTTTGGCATTAAACTTAAGAATTTATTACAACTCTTATAAAAATAAAACATTGCTTTTCAGGTTACCTTTCTTGCAGGAGGATTTCGGTTGTAAAAGTGCTGCTTATATGCATCCATCCAAACCTCTGCTGCACGCACCGTGTTCTGAAGAAAGTTAGGGCGAGCATAAGGAGCTTTCTTTGGAAAGACATGTCCTACATGAGAACAGGGATGAATTTCCAAGGATCCACCACACTGCCATACCTATAGAAAACAAAGCTGATCAGCACTTTGAAAAGCAGTAAATTTAATGCAATTCTGAAAAAGAATTAACATTAAATGCTGTTTGATTTTTTATTATGAACATTTTCTTTAATTAGTATACAGTATATTTATTTTTAACAAAACACACAAGATGATCTAAACTGAGTAATTTCTATTTGCCACCATAAAACTATTCAAAAGGGACAATTAACTGAACAACAAAATTACTAAAATAAGTTGTTGGGTAACTCAAAATAGGACAGTAAGATATTCAAAACACAAACAGAACATAATAAAACATAATTAAATACGTATATAGTTGGACCAATTAAAACTTTTCTAGTAACTTTAAATATTTTTCTTTCTTCACTTACTGGTATTCAAATCTGTAACTTTATTATTCTCTAGAAAACACAGACCATTTTTTCTTTTCTGTATCTAAGAAATATGTTTAAACCGAGTTGTGTATCATGAGGAAATATCACCTAATTTATCATAGATATGTCACTAGTCACATAATTAAAAAGTAGAAAGGAAAGGAAAGTAAAAAAAAAGTTATTTAAATTTCACAATATCATTGTCATATATACTGTACTATTAGTGCTATACAAAGAAGAATCAAAAACCAAGGAGACCAAGTTGGTTTGAGAAATATTTGTATAGCATTTAGAGATGTGCATTCTAATTATGTTTTACCCCATTATGAAGCCTGGTGACACAAGGGGCTGCATCAGTTGTGAAAAAGTATTACATGTATTATTGATTTGAAAGCATTAAAGTCATACTCCCAAAAATATGATCAGTAATTAACACAAATAACAAACACAAATGTATGCTGCTGGATTAGTAATTAAGAAATATAAAGATAATGTTATATGATTTTCTTTATTTTTAACAGTTTGGTATTGCCTCTCAGCTTCAGCAGACTGAAGATGTTTGAATCCTGGTGTAGACACTGCCAGTGTACAAAGTGTAATTCATATTGCAAAGTAAAGAAAATTTAACACCTCTGCTATGAATAGGAGGGGATTTGCTAAAACCATAAAATTCAAGAAAAAGGGTTTCATTTTGAATACTGTATGTTTGAAGTGTTCTAAAGTCACAATCAATTAAATTAAGCTCAACAAAGAAAAAATGATTTTTAAAGAGATAAATCTAATTTCAGCCTATACAAAATACTCAACTCTTACCCTAAATGAAAGTTCAAGGTTTTCACCTCCCCATACTTCCATTCCCATATCATAAGTGCCAAGATACTCAAAGTATTCTTTGCTTACGGCAAAAAGACCTCCTGCCATGGTTGGTGACCTGATGAAAAGCAATATTAAAAACTAAAACATGGTTTTATCAATAATAAGCATGGCAAACATAAAACTAGGCAGAACAACACATGTGTCTGACAGTTCTATCATGGTCCACATTATAATGAAAATGGGGGAGAAAAAAAAATACCTCTCCACTTGATGAAGCTCTAGTCCACTGCACACCTTACATTTAGATACAGTACACCTACAAATACTTACACAGGGATCAAAGAGTCTCCCTATCGATCAGCCACCAATCTAAAATGGCCGATTTTTACTAAAAAGACTCGATCTGTGATTAATAAATTGGCCGAAAACAAAAACCAATATTTTCAGCCCCTGCTTTTCAAAACATTACGGTAACTTAGTTGTACAGTTCCTTTACACAAGGTAATATGGAAGTTGAGCCAGTGCACAGTGTGAGGACTGCTTGAGCGTGCATCACTCTCTTTTTTTCTGTATAAGCAGCAGCAGCAAGCCTCCTGCCGTGTAAACAAGCTTGATTTATCAGAGAAAACTGAATATTAGCTTTTACGTTAAAGAAAGTGGAGTAAAAAACTGAGAAAAAGGAATCGTAGATGGTCTAAATTAATCAAAGTAGCTTTTCTTGCCTTTTTTATTTTGTCCTTTAAATTAAAATCATTTGAGTTTGGACAGTGACCTGTTTTTTTTAAGTGTAGTAGCCTTCATTTGCAAGTGGAAAAAGAAAACATAATGATGAATTTCAAACTACTGCTTAGTAAACAACAGGCTTTTTAAAAATTTTGTACTGTGTTTATTATCTGTTGTTGTTTGTCAGTTAACATAAAGGTTTTGGTAAGAAACAAGTAGTACATAATTAAAATGGTAATCTATTTAAAATGATTAAAACCTATAAGTGCATGTAAATTTACAATTAAGCAGTGTTTAATTGCCAATATGAATTAATTGTGTAAGAATATACAGTATATTATATATATACTAGGGGGCTCCGCCCCCTGCTCGCTTCGCTCGCCAACCCCTGGTGTTGGGAATGAGAAAGAGCGTGATGTATGAATGAGATATAGAATAGTGTGAAGGTGTAGATGATGCAAATAGAAAGCAAACAATAAAGTGTGTGGCACAGTGTAAAGGTTTATTGGAAAATTTCTTTGTACACGCCGTTTAAGTGTAAAAGGTAATTCCAGGTCAGAACTTGTAATGTCAATGAAGATGGTTATTGTTGTGATCAGAGTCAAGTTTGTCAGAGCTTAGAAAGAGTTGTGTCTCTCCAGGAAGTAATGGAATGACTTGGGTATTTATGTTTTCCACATTAATATTTTTTGGACATAATATAGTGCGTTGTGTTAAAAGGGGCATTTGGTCTAATGAGATTGCTGTTCCAAATTTCTCTGTAACTAATTTGTCGCAGATAAAGGCTTGAGGAATTGTAATAATATGTGGGTGAAGTCCATCTGTATTGGTGAGTGTACCATCTCCCAGTTGTAATAAGCAATTGTTATGATCTGGTTCTGGACATCGTATGTTTTGTACTAACTGTATCTTTTGAAAGCAATGCCAATTGTCTGCGTATTTTAAGTTGCACTTTAACAATAGCTGAGCGCATGGCATGTGGAAGAATAGCTAAGCACTGTCTAAAATCTCCTCCTAATAAAAGTACCTTTCCTCCAAAGGGAATATTATTATTCATAAACGTTTGTAGAAGTTTATGAATGGTGTTGAGTAAGTGACTGGATGCCATTGTACATTCATCAATAATTAACAGTTTTGCAAGACGGATGTCACGTGCAGTGCCACCGTTAATGTTCATAGTGGATACCGATTTGTAGGATCTAATGCAGTTCATAAAGATTTCACTTTCAGGTACATCGTTAGTTAGAAGCTTCTGTAGATATTCAGGATATGAATGTAAAGGAGGCAGTCTAATTTGACCCTTTTGACAACAACGTGTAAATGTATTACTTGTATTGCCAGTTGTTTCTTCAGGGAAGTGAACTGAATGACAATGATTGCAAATGACATTCATTAATCCGAATGAATTTTCCTGGTGTATGTTTTGCTTGTGCCGTTTGAGAGGCGCGTTGTTGCATGTGTAGTATTTGGGACGTGTTGTTTTGGAGCTGTAATCGATTTGCCTGTGCTGTGTGAGAAGCCCGTTGTAGCCTTCGCTGCCGTTAACGTATGTCTGAGACGGAGGTGTTTCGTTTTGAATCCGTGCCTGTTGCGATGCAGCACTTTGATTGATAGATTGCGTCATGTGGATCTAGGATGTAGATTTGTGCATATTTGCGTTGTTGATTTGTTTCAGGGTGCACTGTTCCAATGCGATGCAGTATTTGTGCACATATGCGAAAGCAGTATGGGCCATTGCCTTTTGGTGGCCTGATATTTACTCCGGTAGATGCAAAAGCAAATGAACTATTGTAGGATCTAATGCAGTTCATAAAGTTTTTACTTTAGGTACATCGTTAGTTAGAAGCTTTAGTTGAGCTTTGCGTTTTTGGAGCCGAGACATTTTTTCTTCTAGAAATATGGATAAGTAATAAGGAGTATCGCACTAACTGTTAATATGGAGCCTTTTCTGCGGTTGAACGGTTAATAGTGCCTTATTGTAATGAGATCCACCTATGCTGCATAGTGTGAATTGTGTTTGGTCCCGTTATCCGAGCGGTATCGTTTTGTACCTGTGATCGTGAATTCATGACTTGTTTGTTCTTGAGCGTGAGAAATATGAATAAGTAATAAGGAGGATCGCACTCACTGTTAAAATGGAGCCTTTTCTGCGGTTGAACGGTTAATAGTGCCTCATTGTAATGAGATCTACCTATGCTGCATATTGTGAACGTGTTGAGATGACGTATGTTTAATACAGACGGTTCATTTAGAAATGGGGCTTTGTGTGTCATTTGTTATTTATGTTACTGTGGTCGTGGGTCTGAATCGTCGTTTTTGTGTACGTTTCGTGTGCTATGTCCGTAGTCTGTCCCGTTTCGTGTCCAATGGGCTTTGTGTGTTGCTCGCGGCTTTTTTTTTTTTTGTGTGCTAGGGGCTTGTTGAATCCTCCTCTTTGTGTGCGTCCCGTTTCGTGTGCAATGGGATTTAATCCTCCTCTTTGTGTGTGTCCCGTCCGTTGCTTGTGTGTGGGGGTAGTTGCGGGCTCTTTTTTTTGTGTGCCAGGGGCTTGTTGCATCGTCCTCTTTGTCTGTGTCCCGTTCTTTGCTTTTGTGTGTGTTGGGGGGGTGGGGGGGTGGTATGCTCGTGCGGCGCTGTGTGCGTCGCCTGCGTTTGACTCCTTTTTTCTGTGCTCACTCCTTTTTTTTGTGGTCTTGGCCGCCTCTCGCGGCGCCTCATTTCTTGGGGCGCCTGCGCAGTACGTCTTTTTGCGGCTACGGCCCATGGCCGGATGTCCCTGCGTCCATCCGGTTTAGCATTCTCGGTTAGTAATGTGGATATATATATATATACACACACATACACTGCCAATATCAATTAATTGTGTAAGAATATACAGTATATATATATATATATATATATATATATATATATATATATATATATATATATATATATATACATACACACACACTGCTCAAAAAAATTAAATGAACACTTTGAAAAATATGGACTGGGTAATATGTTAGGAACAAAAGGAAGGAAATGAAAATTATCAACCTACAGAGGGCTGAATTCAAAGACACCCTGAAAATCAAACTGAAAAAATAATGCGGCAAGCTAGTCCATTTTGCCTGAAAATTTTATTGCAGCAGCTCAAAATCGTACTCAGTAGTTTGTATGGCCCCCACGTGCTTGTATGCATGTCTGACAATGTCGGGCCTGCTCCTAATGAGACAACAGGTGGTGTCCTGGGGGATCTTCTCCCAGATCTGGACCAGGGCATCACTGAGCTCCTGGACAGTCCGAGGTGCAACCTGGCAGCATCGGATGGACCGAAACATAATGTCCCAGAGGTGTTCTATTGGATTTAGTTCAGGCGAGCGTGGGGGCCAGTCAATGGTATCAATTACTTCATCCTCCAGGAACTGCCTGCATACTCTCACCACATGGGGCCGGGCATTGTCGTGCACTAGGAGGAACCCAGAACCCACTGCGCCAGCATAGGGTCTGACAATGGGTCCAAGGATTTCATCCCAACACCTAATGGCAGTCAAAGTGCCGTTGTCTAGCCTGAGAGGTCTGTGCGTCCTTTCATAGATATGCCTCTCCAGACCATCACTGACCCACCACCAAGCCGGTCATGCTGAATGATGTTACAGACAGCATAATGTTCTCCAGGGCTTCTCCAGACCCTTTCACCTCTGTCATATGTGGTGGACCTGCCAATTCTGGTATTCTATGGTAAATGGCAATCGAGCTCCACACTGCCAGCAGTGAGCACAGGGCCCACTAGAGGATGTTGGGCCCTCAGGCCTCCCTCATAAAGTCTGTTTCTGATTATTTGGTCAGAGACATTCACACCAGTGGCCTGCTGAAGGTCATTCTGTAGGGCTCTGGCAGTGCTCATCCTGTTCCTCCTTGCCCAACGGAGCAGATACCGGTCCTGCTGATGGGTTAAGGACCTTCTACGGCCCTGTCCAGCTCGCCTAGAGTAACTGTCTGTCCCCTGGAATTTCCTCCATGCCCTTGAGACTGTGCTAGGAGGCACAGCAAACCTTCACACATTGATGTGCCATTCTGTGCAACCTCTGTAGGGTACAGGTATCGCCTTATGCTACCAGTAGTGTCACTGACCGTAGCCAAATGCAAAACGCGTGAAAAAACAGTCAGAACAGATGAGGAGAGAAAATGTCAGTGGCCTCCACCTGTTAAACCATTCCTGCTTTGGAGGTCATCTCATTGTTGCCCCTCTAGTGCACCTGTTGTTAATTTCATTAACACCAAAGCAGCTGAAACTGATTAACTTTGCTACTTAACTGACCAGATCAATATCCCAGAAGTTTCACTGACTTCATGCTATGCTCTGATTAAAAAATGTGCAGCATGGAGGTGCCCTGAATGCCAGCAGGGAATCCTGAACAATGCAGTTTTTATCCCCAGCCCTGCTGGATACCATGGGGGCCACTAGAGGACGCTGCAGGGAGGAACAAGGATTATTTGCCCTATGCCCCGGAAGTACATCCAAGTCACATGGACAGAAGGAATGACGTGCTTCCGGGGTGAAGAAAAAGGATTTTTATCTGACCCGGAAGTGTTCCTAGTCACGTGGACAGAGAGGGCGAAACACTTCCGGGTCATGGACTATAAAGGACTATGGGAAATCGCAGAAGAGTGAGCTGAGCTGGGTGGAAGGGTGGCAACGCGTCGGGGAGTGTGGAGGATTGATTATTGATTCTTTATTGGTGGATTTAATGAGTATTGTGGAGTGTAGGTGCTTTGTGCACTGTTTATTAATAATAAAGTCGAATATTTGGACTTATACCTGGTGTCTGGAGTCAAATCTGAGGGTTCAAGGGAGCGAGAGCGCCCCCTATAGACCACAATATATATATATATATATATACACATACTTGTTTAATCAAACTTTATTTCAGCTTAAGCACATTATAGAAAAATTTAAACAAATTGACAGCTTGTAATTATGAGAAGCATTTTATTTTCGTTTATGCCATATGTATTATGGATAAATATGTTTGTATATATTTTATTAAAGTATGTATTGTAAAGAAATTGTATCTACTGTAGTATTTTTATGGTCACTGAACAATAAGCCCTACAGAATTTAATTTTGTTAATAAAGAAAGAACAGTTAACACCTGTGGTTTATAGTTTAATTATAAAAATACCGAAGTTAGCACATTAATAAAGGACATACAGTAACACTTCTATGCATCTGGTTATGCAGGAGCTTAGTGTAAAAAGTTTTTTAAAGGGAAAAAGGAAAAACAATCAGAATTGGAATCAGTCAATCAAGTAACGAGAAACTGGTAATCAGTATCAGCCTTGAAAAACCAGATCAGAGCATCCCTATAAATAACCTAATCTGCACATATTTGATAGGGCAGTAAAAATGTAATATTCCTAAAGAAAGTTCACACAGAAATAGGGAGAAACTATACAGACAATGCTCTAGTGTGAATTTGAAGTTTTAGACTGTGAAGTAAAAGAGCTACTATGTTAAAACAATACTGCAATGAAATAATATTTGCTATTTGCCACTAAGGAATCACATAAGAAAAATAATTGCAAATAAAGCTAATACACCTTAAGTAAATTCCCTACCAAATTTACATAGGCATGATATACTACAAAATACTACAGACTACTTTTTTATCTTAAGTAACATCTAATTAATTTTTTTCAATTTAGAATTGTAAATGTATTTTTTTCATTAAACTTAAAGGTGTGTAATGTTTTTAATTCCCAAGATATTATTTTCTTCATTCATCAAAATGCTTTATTTTGTTGACATCTTGTTTGTATTTTATTTAGATATTCTGTCCATGATGCACTTAAATTATAATAATGTTAATTTGTCTTTGTCGCTTACTAAATATTACCCACCAAGACTAAACATTTTAGCGAACATGAATTATGATGTACATCAGTATCTCATATTTGAACTACATCTTTACTGTTATAGTGATCTTTACACACATCCCTTAACATAAACATAATCAAAAAGTGTACTTCTTGCCATGACAGCTATTTCATACCTGATGGGATCGATTTTAGATTTTCGTCTTCGACGTTCCTGATCAGGAACTCCATGCCACTGGAATGTTAAGCGCCAGTCAAATCCACCAATCATTGGCTCATCTGTCTGCATGTAAAACTCAAATGAGTTCCAATCAATGGTATCAATTACAGGACACACTATAGCCGTTCTATTTTCTCCTATTCTGCAAATTAAATTGATATTAAAAATGCAGTTACCAGAGAAGCTTTCAACAAGAAATAAATAACAATGAATTCTGAATTACCATTGAATATTTAATGAATATGTAATGAGCTCTGGATAATCAGAAAAATATTTGCATAGATGCCAAAGCATATATTAAAATACACAAAATATCTCCATATATAGTTGTGAGAACAACTATAAAAATCTGTACACACAATAGCAAAATACCATACATTATATTTATTTCTGTTGTACTTAAGCAGTTAAAAGGGATGGTATTGATGAAAATGGCACAATCTGAAATACCAAAATACTACTATGCATGGTAAATACAATCAATGCACTTAAATATACTGTAGTCTAACCAAAGTATTTGAAACACAAAAGCTCTTTTATAGGTTTTTTATTTTAAACTATAGGTAGTCTAGTATAGAACCAGCCAACTGATCATACTTACGCTGTTATGTTGTGCAGTGGTAACTCTGTTTTGCATGAATACAATGATGGGTTTCAATATCACATGGCTAGAATATATTTTGCTGTTTATATATTGATTTGTTACATAATAATTAGAATAAACATTACAGGTAGAATTTGTATGCCTATTGTATCACAAGACAATAAGAAAATAGAAAAAAGAATAAACATTTAAAAAATTGTATTTTAACCTTAATAGAAAAAGAGATGCTTTTAAGATTCAAAGTCATTCAGCAAACACAGAAAACTCACGAAGAATGGATAAAACATTCCTGCCGCATTAGTCAAGATAACCAAGAATAATGACTTTAACAGACTCTCTCTGTGACCATTATGTTACAGGCAAGGCTTGCTTCATAGCTTAAGTTTATATTGTTTAATCGTTATTTTTGTTGTTCTTTTAAGTAATATTTGATGTATATTTGTTAATAATGTTATGTTTATTTATTATTTAGTATTGATGCATTGTGTGTTAAAGTTTTAATCTATTCCTCGTGTTTTGTGCGTCAGCCCCAGGAGGCAGGGCCACCATGACATCTCTACTTTGGGACGACCCTTAACCTTTTAAAGAGCTGGTTCTGGTAGTGTGTCAGTTTATATACATTTTTTATTCATACATTTTTTTCGTGGTCTTGTCCTTTAAGCCAGATATTTTACAATTTTTTCTCCCTTGGAAGGTATTTTTGTATATCTGGGATGTTTAAAAGTATTTCTGAACTTTTAAAAGCTTGTGCCCCATTGCTGTACCTGAGTAGGCCCTGAATTCTGCCTCTTGAGTTTAGAGTCAGACTGCCTGGGGTAACACCTGCAGTATTTCTTAACAGTGATACTGTGCTACTCCTTCCAATTACTTCAGTTCATCCATGCATCAGGGAGTATAAGCCACTGTAGCATTGTGCTTCCTTACTCTGCCATGTGTTTTGAATGTAGTGATACTGAAAAAAGAACTGGGTTGCCTATTACTGTTTTTTATATGTTATATTCCTCTCAATATACAGGGTATTCATTATATCTGAAATAAATCCTATTTCTCAATCCATTTCTGTAACTTTTTATTCGATTACGGTGCTTCACAACGCCATTACTATTCCTGTAACTTGCAAGCAGCGTTTACTTATGCAGTGAACAATTAACAACCTCGGAGCTAAATCATGCACAAACCCACACTTACAAGGGGTCAGTTTACAGCAAGGGTTCAATTTGGACATCCCAAAACTATATTGCTCTAATATAAGTCAGTGTGGGCATGTCTAATGATGAACTAGTGTCCTATACAAGGTTGTATCCTTCTTTGTGCTCATTATTACCTAGTCAAAAAAACTTTCTGAGTTGATTAACTTTACTGAACACTAAGGATTAACAAGTACTGGCACTGGAGTAGACAGAGCACCATACTTTCTGAATAGTTTATTTATAAAATTAGTGAGGCACAACTGGAACTAGGCAAACAAAGTTAAAAAATTGACAAACCATGCACATCAATAGGAAATGCTATTTACTAGGGATGCACCGATACCGAAACGGGTATCTGGTATCGGCCTCGATACCACATTTTCTAAAGTACTCGTACTTGTTAAAAGTCCCCCGATACCGGGGACCGATACCACGGTCTGAGAAATGTCTATGTTTGAGCGGCGTGTAAGGGGTTAACCACAGGCGCCGAGTGCCCGCCCCCAGGCCCCGGCTGCAGCTCAGAGCGGGGAGAAGGCGAGGCGAGACATGTCAGCCGTGTGGAACTATTTCAAAGTGAATGAAGACGACAAAACAAAGGCGGACTGCAAATTGTGCTCAGCGAAATTGTCCAGAGGAGGCTCAAGAGGTAGCGCATTTAACACAAGTAATTTAATCAAGCACCTAAAATCCCAACACGACAACGAGTACAAAGAGTTTACCCACACTTCTAAACCAACACAACCCACGCTGCAGCAAACTCTTGCAAGACGAGAGAAAATGTCCAGAGACAATCCACGTGCTGTGAAAATAACACAGGCAATTATCGAGTACATTGGATTGAGTGACCAGCCACTCTCGGAGGTAGAAAATGTGGGATTCCTGCGTCTCCTCCATGTTCTGGAGCCCAGATATGATGTCCCAAGCCGCCGCTACATGACTGACACGGAGCTGCCTAAACTACACGACTCCGTGAAAAAACATATCCACAGCCTACTGCAAGCCTCCTCTGCGTTTAGTTTCACCACGGATATTTGGACAAGCAGTGTTAGCCCCGTGTCGCTAATTAGCCTAACCTCCCAGTGGATAGACGAGAGTTTCTTGTTTTTTTTTGTTAAATTATATGACTAAAGCTGTTACCTATAAATTTAAATCATGTTTTTATTAAGTACTCGGTATCGGCAAGTACTCGGTATCGGCGAGTACTGAAATGCAAGTACTCATACTCGTTTTCCAAAAAAGTGGTATCGGTGCATCCCTACTATTTACCATATCTTTTAAATAGTACTTGACTTGCAACCAACAAAGAGTAAGCAAAATAAGTTGCATTATGATAGTCAAGGAGAAATATCCCACTTTGATATCAAGATTTATGAGGTGGGTATAAAATATGTGATATGAGGCTTATGGCATTTCAGCCAAGTACACAGTGTTTTAGATCCAATCCAATATAGTTAGGTAACAGGTGGGAGGAGTTCCAGCTTGATCAGAAAACCAATCTTCTACTACTAGTTCTCCTCAGTAAAGGCTACATCTTCAATTACCAATACAAATAACAGTCAATCATCATCAAAATTTGTGGCCTGCACAATGTTCTCCATATTTACAATGAACACAATATATCATGTGAATTTACTAAAATATATGTAAGACACAATACCACTGAAATGTGTTCTTCAAATTTCAATCCACTTTAAAGGTAAAGCTGTTACAGTAGTTTAATAAAGGTATCAAAAATCATTTATTTTTCATTAGAATTAGTTTAGCTGTTGTGACTACTGCGTTTGTAATTTTTGAACTTTAAAAACTCAAAGAGCAAGGTTTAAATTTAACTCAATATTCACAGAGGTCTTTCTTTCAAATTCTTAATTGTATATGTCAGATTTTGTGAACTTCTGTGCAGAGGTTTGGCTTTAAAAACTTTGAATTTTAAAAGATCAATGATGAATAGTTGGAATTCACCCAAAAACTAATCAATATGAGTAACAAGTGCAACTGTCCAAAAAATCATAAGAATTGAAGCACTTGTTAAAGTTACAGTGCTCGTGAAATTTTTACCAGACACACAGACATAGACACATGTGCTCAAAATATATTTTAGGAAAATTAGAAGAGGTTTTTCCATTGAATATCCAAAGCTGATTCTGTACATGAAAACACTTCATTTATGAAATATACAAAAGTTAACATTTATATTATGAGTAAGTGATGTCATTAGACATGCCTCTTAACCATTAGACTGATTATCATGTATTGGGGCTGTCATGTCAAATAATAATTCAAATTAAAATGTTTCACAGTAAAATATACTGTACATTTGTCTGAATATATAAAAATGTAGATTGAAAATTTGGGATTTTACATGTGTATTCCTATATGGCAAACAGAACACTGACAAAGTTATTAATGCTCAGTTTTCACAATAAATGAATTAAACATTTGTACAATCATCAGGTTTTGGCACCAATATTAAATCAGCCAAACAAGTTGGCTAATGTTTGGTTTGCAATACTGTCAGAATTTCCAGCTTAATTAACCAACTAGTGAAATTATCCAGTGTTTTGTTACTTTTCTCTTGCCATGGGAACTGAAACAAACTTGAGAATGGAGTAAAATATATGTTACATGTTTCAGTATGAAATGTGATTGATATTCTGTAACAGATTTACACAAAAGGTCTCTCTTGACATGCAGGAAATGTACCTTTCTAAAAGGGGTTCAATCCATCCAGGCACACATTCACAATGACAATCCAGGAATGTCAGGACATCTCCAGTTGCAAAGGTAGCTCCAATTAGTCGGGCACGAACAAGTCCCTCCCGCTTGTTTGTTCGGATAAGACGAACCCTTTCCAGATTGCTGATGTAAATCTCCAGCTGGGATTTCAGGTAAACTAGAATTCATATGGTTAACATTACATTGCATTATATCATTATTTGTTTATACTTCAAAAATACTCTTGTTCTTTCTAGCATTATAACCCACTTAATAATATGCCAAATGTATCGTATCACATAGACTAAGGGGTGATAAAACCTGATTCTGGAGAGCCACAGGAGCTACAGGATTTAATTCCAAATAACTTCTTGTTTAAACTCCTGCATCAAGTAAACATACAATTATTTCCTTGTATCTACATTCACTGCATCAATATTGAAAATTTCTGCAGATATTTTTATAAAACTTTAAGAAGTATGATTCATTTTGCAATGTCTTTTTAAAGTTGATTGCTAATTAACACAAAAGGGGAAATTACACTAAAGAAGCTGCTCCACTTGAGTATTCATTGTCAGTTGCACCTCTATATGCTCCTTGTTAAATGCCACAATGTGGAAAGCACGGGTAATTAATATAGTGTATATTTAAAAATACAATTGAGTTTATGATTCTCTTTTTATCAATGCTTCTCGCAAATGGTGGGAGATCACTAGTATTTGAGCCAGCAGATTCAGGAATAGTTTTTACCTTCAAGTTATAAAGTTGTAATGTTGCTGAGCAGTCTTAAGTTTAAGAACAATTACAGGTATTGTAACGTAACAATGTGTGCATATATAAAATACTGGAAAACACATATTGTATATAAATGTACATATGTTGCAAAATTATTTTTTAAATATGTATATCTATGTTTATTTTAGCAAAAAAAACAGGCGTCTATTAGACTATCCATCTCTGGTCTTCCATTGCAAATTTCCCTTGAAAAAATGAGTCAAAACAGTTTATTCATAATTCCTTCTTGTGTTTTCTTACCATGTGTCTTGCATTGGCAAAGTGCATATCAAAACATAATAAGACTAGTTATATGGAGTACTGTAATGTGCTTTATATAAATAGTGGGTCAAAATAAAAAATATGAGTATTTACTTTTGTCTATATCTATCTAAAGTATCCATTAGGCTAATGGTGATGTATTATATTTTAATGAAAAATGGATGAGGGGCACACCAATGGACTACCAAACACTAACATCTACATATTTTCTACAATTTAGCTTTTGGAGCAGTAGTTCTTGTTGACTGTTTTCATGTGACTTAAATAATATATATTTTTCATATTAATTATCAGTAACATCCATTTTATATTCTTCATATTCAGAAAATAAAACTGCACATTGAAATTTTTAATTTAAGGATATTTTACAAATTGTAAAAGTTTTATACATTTATTTGTTTCATCCTTAAAGATATATTTTTAGAGATTGCTTTGATTTAAAAACATTTCAAAATGCAATGAAGACAAACTATTTTATTCCATTTTGCTGAATCATCAATCATTATTTTCACCATTTTTCATTAGAAAACCTGACAATAACAAAAATGTTTTCCAATAAAAAGATATATGTTTAAGATCCTATAACATGATGAAACACTTCTCTAAATTAGTAATTAAAGGGAAAATATTGTATATATTTGTAATTTGAGAGAAACAATAACATTTTAAAACTGTTATGTCTTAACATTTTCCAAGTAATTTTCTGACCTCCTCCCGGAGAGAAGAGGTTGGAAATTCCCTCTGCAATCTAATAAAATAAGTGGTTTGGTCAAGGGACTGTTCTAGGAGGTACACGTTTGACAAAAATAACAAGTAAAATTTCCTCATGCATGAAAAGAATCTGGTGAATATGGGACTCCCTCCCTCCTGGTTTTTATATACCAGCCCAGCACAGTCTTTGTGGAATCTGTAGATTCTCTGCATATCCAATGGGTTTTTCTCTAGGTACTTTCATGTAATCATCCAAATTACGGGTGTGTTACATGAACTAGTGAATCTAATTTGGACCTGTAGGACTGTATAAGTGAGTGAGGTGGCAAACAGGAGTATTCCTTGTAATGGATTGGTGACCTGTCCAGGTCTGATTTCTGTCTTGCACTCAAAGCTGACAGACTCTGATCTTTGCAACCATAAAGTTTGCAGTTCTGGTAATGCACGTATGTTTACTTTTGTTAGTCTAGCCCTGGCTAATATAAATCTCACTAACAATACCCTTACCATCATTATGAAATTTTCAGCAACCAGTACCTTAATGCACGTCATGCTACCTTAAAAGAAATTTCAGAAAAAAATCCATAGTGTTCATATCAAGGAGTACATTTCTATTCAACAGTAAAAACCACAGTGGTATCCCTTAAATGTGCCCATTTGATCTAGATGTTCTTGATATTATAGTGATAGATATTTAATTGGCATTATTGCTGCTAAAGACTATTAAATCAAGGGCACTGGATATTGCATAATTTTGCTTATTTAATAACTTACTTAAAATGTTATGTAATTAGTTCACTTGTGTCTTTTTCCCCACAAATATTTGTTTAAGTTGCAGATCTAATAACATTCACTGTGGAAAATGTGCAATTATGTAGAAGATCAAACAGAGGGGAAACATTTTCAAGGCAATGTATGCTTACAGTCAGTAGTGTTCTGACACTAAACTGGGACCTAGCAAAGCATTCTTGAGAACCCCTAACTAAACATTCAGTTCATCTCTCTCTGCTCATTCAGCAGTATCTCTTAATCTACTGCTTCCTTTACTGGTGGTGGAATCTATCACAACACATTAGGTAAGGAATCAGGGTATAAAAAAAGCATCCAGGCCCTTGCAAGGATATCCTACTTGTCAATTTTTTAAGATATAAGTGGACATTACCATAAGGCATTTAGTTAAGTAAATAGGAAATCTGTATTAATCTATCCTGTTCTCAGCTGGTGTATCCATAATAAAACAAACCTCGTGAATCAAACTAAAAGCAATCCATTCTTATCTGAATGACAGCTCATATTATTCATTACAACTTTGAGAGTTGCACTCATACTGACACTCTTTTATGATAAATAAAACTATAGAATTCTTTAGATGGAAAGAGTTAAACGGGCAAATAAGAATGATCATTTCTAGGGAATAGCAGCAAAACTAAAGCTGAAACAAAAAAGTAGATGTCCAAGGAACAATTTTTCTGCCAGCTGCCACTTGTCCAAAAAATGTACTTTGAGATGGCACTTCTGGATATCCACTACTTGGCATCTGAATCCTGGTAGACTGTTGCCATCCAGCATAGACTGTTGCCATCCAGCATATAACAACTGACTGCCAAACACAATACTGAGTATGCAAACAATACAGTCAGATACTTCCAGCTGGCAAAGTCTACTGGCTATCAAAATCTCATATTTTCTATGCAATTTATTTCCTTAATTATCCCCACATATTGTCAATTAGCAAAGAGCACAAACATGGGATAATGACAATGGTTTCAACAGAGAAGCAGAAACTTGAGTAATGTTTCAAATTGTGTGTTTATTAACAAGCAATGGCTTAAACAATCAAGATATTTCAAAATGACAAAAATCTAAACAAGCCAAGCATATGAATTCTGTTGAAACTGCTGGACTGAAAAATAAGGGTGAAAACTGTGAGTCTAATTAATTGATGTCTAATTAACAGCATAAACTGGATGGAATGAAAACGTGCAGTCACTGTAACCCTCAGACAATAAGAGTGAGCATTTATTATCTTCTTAAAAAAGAGATGGATTAGGCAACATAAACAGTATATCTAGTTACATACAGAAAGAAGCTGAAAAAGGATAATTATTCCCGCCCTTAAAGGCATAATCTATCCCTTAGTCACTGGTCAAGAGTCTTAACTTCAATTTTTAAAACCTGGTCCCATGTGAATGTGCTTCTACTACTTTGATTTTCCAAAAGTATTATTTTAACAATATTTTGGCAAAAAATATGTATGTATTTTGGCTGTTACAAGTATATGACTGCAAAACTGACATTATATGATACAAGTAACTTGATATCTTTTTTTAAATGGACGTCTTGATATTGTTTATTGTTGTTCAGCATTTGCTCTTGCTGACCCCATTGAAAAAAACTGTAACTACAATAAAAGTAGCCGATAAAATATCCTTTTTGGGAGGAGCATTCTTTTACAAAAAATATAATTATTATGAAAAATGTAACTCCAAAACAAAGAACAAATGTAACATATGAAACATCAATTGCAACTGGTAATTCCATTCATTTGTTCAACCAATTGCTCATTAGGCATGTTATTTGTGAATGGGCTTTTAAACTTTCAGTTGATTCTGTTGCAGGTTTTTTGACATACTGAAATGTACCGCAGCAGTCATTTTCTATATGTGATAGAATACTGCTGAGCAATTTTGGCTGATACTTTTGTGAAGTTTATAGCTTGTTCAGATGCAGTAACACTACTTATTGATGAGATAATTGTATAGTTCTTTTACTTGAATATTATTCAAATTGAAAAACTGTCACTGTAAGCAAAGCATATGTATCATGTCAAGAAAGACTGTACTTAGCAATACCATATACAGTATTTAACATTTGCATTAAATTTTCTCATTAGTGTAAGTTACAAATAAATATTCCATAAATAATCAAAGGCATACCTCTGTCACTAAAATCATCAACCAGTATAATTTCTTTCAGGAGAATAGCTGGAGTAGTCTCTAGAACACTGTGTATGGTCCTTAGCAACGTGGACCAGGCCTCGTTGTAAAAAGCAATAACTACAGAAGTTGTAGGGAGCTCCCTGTAGTTATATTTCTTGACTCTGCACCTGAAACAAGAAGCATTTTAAAGAGAGACTGAAAGGGGGTTTTACTTACAAAGAAGCAATGCCCATGTACAAACAAAAAATAAAAATATACATAGTAATAACATTGTAATACATGAGGTGGAGAAGATGCACTTTCACTTTCTAGAAATGGTTTGGTTAAAAGACACACCTTCTTACAAGCATAAATCAGAAAAATTCAGTAACAGCTGAAGGTCAACTGCTTTAACACTCATGTTCTACATATCACAATAATAGTAGTCTTTATACGTGCTTGTTTTCTTTTGTGTATTACCTTGCTGAAAGACCCTAAAATTGCTTCTACAAGTTCAAACATAAAGTGTGCTTGGAAAAGAACTTTTTATTAATATAGTTTGTGTAACACAGAGACCAGAACACATTATATCATGTTTTCTCTTTAAACAAAACATAAAAAGATGAACTTTAATAGTGAGAGTGTTTCATGCTAATTAGCACATCCAAGTACGAATTTTACTGTCCGCTGTACATGTGACAATAATGACCATATAAACATATAGATATACATACTTTAACTTATTCTAAATTAATGTATATGCTCTGACTAAAAATAATTTATTAGCTGTCTAAAGCCCTTCTTTTCAGCAAAGCAGATGGGCAGCATATCCTTTGTGATCAGTTCTGATATTTTTTCCACTTAGACTGAATCACATTTTCGAGGTGTGCTAGTAAATGCAGTTATAGCCAGTTGCTTCCACTCATCTGTTGTTTCAAGCATTTTTGCAGAATATTTTAATCTCAACTGATTTACTATTGTATTGATTGAGTTGTGGAAAGTCTAACCATCACAGATCTTGCATATAACAATGATGTTGCCTTCAGTTTCAAAATACTGCCAAACTGGATTTTTTTTTGTAGACGCTGGAAATGTCTGACATTCCACCATGTGACATAACTGGAATACCCAAATGGTTATTGCAGTATTCGAATGAGAACACATCCAACTTTTAAGCATTTATTTGATTACCTCTGCACATCCACATTATCTATACATCAATACCCAACACCATATGCATAAAGTCTTACTATCCTGAAAAGAATGTTGTTTTTTACTTTCACAAAAAGTGTCCCTCTTCAAACACATTTTATCATGTTCATGTTTAACCTCAATTAATCAGTACATATACACAGTGAAGTCACTGCACATGCCTACCAAAATGTCAGTAGATTCATTACATTCTGAATGCAAGATAAACCCAACTGATCATCAGAATATTTCTGAGTATAAACAAATTCAGTTTCTGTTTATTCTATTGGGAGTCGAAAACAAATTAGAAGGGAATGAAATGGATGAACAGCATAATAAAAATATATTCTACCCATGACCCTGAATATGAGAGAGAGCAAGCTTAAATTATCTGCCAATTAATTTAAGGAGATGCAATGAAGGAATATACAGCATGCCTTTGTTCTATGCACGAACCCAGTTCTCAGACAGCCAGAGGTACAGTATAAACCACAGGAGAATCTACAAAAGTAAAAGCAACAAATTCTGTTCCATATGTTAATTTATTTCTTCAGTGTAGGACCGTCAGCATCAGTTAGTAATGAGTAAAAACAGATTTAAAAAAGACATTTTAAATAGTGACATATTCTTTTTACTCATAATTATAAAAAGTAAAATATTTGACTTAGATAAAAATGAGGTGTAAGCTTGTAATTAAAAAGGAAACCACTTTCATTTTGAGACCATCATGTGAGAGACTCGAGTTATCACTAAAATCAATTAATCAAAAGTGGCATCTTTTTGTGCATTTAACAGTAACAAAGGAAGTTGGTTATCAAATTAAAGTGTATATTTACTTGCACAGCATGTTAAACCTATGATTAATAAGTCAGCCAGTTTAGGGACGCCTCTAGGCTCCAGCCATCAAAATATTACATTTAATTTAATTTGTTCTAATAAAGCACACTTTCAACTTTAAGCCCAGCATGATATATACTAATTATAGTGTGGATAAATTTAATATAAAATGATTTGCAACAAAAATGCAAAACATAATATTAAAACAGTAACTGGAAAACATCATGCTGTATATAAAAAGAAATTTACATACATATATTTATTTTAAACACTATTAAGAAGGTTTTTAGTCCCAGATTACTCAGTTCTACATCAGCTATGTTCTACAATGCATCACAGTACAAGTGACATCAATTATAAGAGAATGTCATAAAGATCTCATAATCACTGGCCACATCCACTCCAAAGTACACACCATAGGATGACAAAAAAGGCAGAAAATGCAATGTAATTCACTGAATCAAACCTAAAGTTTTACACTGAGGTTGCAATTACTGTTTATTTTCCAGCATTATCCAGTAGCCTACTTAAGTGGTAATTGTTTATGTGTAGGATAGCACAAGTCCATAACTATACTGTACATATCAATTTCTATTTTTTTCTCCAGCCTTCTGGAGTTTTTTTTTGTTTTTTCTGTCCACCCTGGCCATCGGACCTTACTCCTTTCTATGTTAATTAATGTTGTAATTAATGTATTTTAATTTCTTATTTTGTCTTTTATTTTTCTTCTCTTCATTATGTAAAGCACTTTGAGCTACTTTTTGTATGAAAATGTGCTATATAAATAAATGTTGTTGTTGTTGTTGTTGTTCTAACAATAAGAAGGTAAAAAAATACATAAGATAAGAAATAAACAGAGTAAGAACTTTATTTTTAATAAGGCTATTGGGTAATGCTGAAAAATAAAAACTGTATTTTCAGTGTAAACCTTTGAGTTTTCTTTTCTTGATCTGCAGATTGCGGTCCTATAACACCACAATAACATCTGCCTCTCTCCAACACTGACCAACCTCGTTTTGTTTCCCATTCTCCCCCCCTTCACAAACTGGTGTTCGCTTTGCTACACCAAAAAGCAAAGTTTATGGGAACATGCTTTATAAATGGAGTGCCAGTCAAGAGAGATTCAAATACATGCAGATACCAAGGAAAGGCACTGAAGATACACATAGTGCAACAGATATCAAATAGTTTTATATTATATTACCTGTCTTCAACAGGTAACATGGCTTGAAAATTAGTAAAATCTAAACATTGAAAAAACAGGAATTACAACCATTTGTGACAAAATTGTATTGTGTTGTCCATAGCAATTCCTACTCCCACTAGTCAGGTGGAAAAACTGCCTGCCACACTTAGGGAGCTGGCACGTTGAGGCCATTTTACATAGCTTCCTGTCACAGTCAGAGGAGAACTCAGAACAATGCAACCTGCATGAATATGATATGTTTTGGAAAGGTCCCTGCAATATACCAGATGCTGCTGAGACAGGCTCCAGGCACTCTGCAATCACAGACTAAGAAGGGTAGAAAATGAATAGACAAAAAAAGCTTCTTACAATTTGATTGAAACTTTACTTCAATGTTTTAATCATTGCATAAAATCAAATGCCAAATGATATTATGATTACAAAAGTTCATGTGGTACTTGTAGACAGAATACCATTTGCAAATCTATAAGCAGATTCAAAACCAACCATTCAAAAAATCTCAGATGGAAATTATCCATAAAAAACACATTTATTACATCTCTAGCTTCTTTCAAAGTCCTATGTTTACTGCCAATTTAAAAACGAGCCATGACAAAGGCTGGGTGAACTGTCTGATATTACATACATGTTTGTGTTCATCCAGGGCTGATTCCTGACTCTTGGTGATACACGTAGGGTGCACTGTAACCTGTACTGGAAAAAAGGAAGTTCAGAAAAAAGTGGTATACATTTATGAGTAATTAAAATGTTGGTATTTCAAATGCAGGTGACCCTTGGGTTACAAATGAGTCACGTTCCTGATGATATTTGTACTGCAATTTTGCATGCAAGTCACTGAAAATGCAACAATAATGGAAATGTTAATGAAAATGCATAATGCTTTATTATATGTTTTGCAGAAAAACGTTCAACATTCAAACATTCTGACAAGCCCTGAGACTGCTGCTACAACAAATGATTTGTGTGAGGAAACATTTATACAAACCAACCATTCACTTCCTCAAAAGGACAAAGTCTAATTTAGAATCATCAATTAAGCTAATATGTACTTTTTGGGAAAATATCAATTTTCCTACAGAAATCCCAAGATGCAACATGATTCTACTAGCAAATCGTACTTGCGAAAATTTAGCAAGAATAAAAGTGTTAATGAAATGATGATGAGGGAGAGAAGAACATCACACATTACAGTAAGAAAGGAAATTATTTTAATAAGTAGTGACTTGTGAGAGGACTCAATATTAGAATAGTCACATGATTAGTATGGGATGTTATTATAGTCGCTTACAACAGCATCAATATTTACAATACAAAGTTTAACATGAACAGGTTAACAGAACATACTGGATAAGAAGGGAAATGCAGGGCACATGTAAGTCAGTATGTGTGAAGTGTGGCCATCAGGTAATGTAGTATACCCACGTCTATAATAATTGTCAGAAAACGCAATTTGTTGCATAAATGTTATTGTCAGCAAAAATATTCCCCTGTGTGTAATCTGTAAGTACCTGTACGTTTAACCTGGGTTTTGATGTAACTCTGGAAAATGTAGTGTAAAACTGGCCATGGGTAAATAAACTCCAACATTATTAAACATTTGTCGTTGTGACTTGTTGATAGTCATACAGTATGCTAAACGAACAGGGAATAGTCTATGCTGTAATATAAAGGGAATATCTTGTTTTGAGTTGTCAGTGTAATGAAATTCCTGTAGTTTTTCAATCATAATGTTTCTTGTTGTCTGGCAGTTTGCCGCTGCTCTTCAGAAAGGCTGTGTGTATAATTCGTTTTTCATTCACAGTCTAGGTTCAAGACTTGCTGCCGCTGATCTTTGGATAATGTCGCTCTGTCTGTGGGTTGTCATATGTTGTCTTTGTTGTTCTAAGGCATCTTGCCTGTGCTGGATGGTCTGCCGTGATGCAGATGTTTCTGTTTCTGTGCGTTGGTGTGAGTATGTAAGCCGGCGAGACCATAACTGTTGGTCGCACTGTTGGTCACATCTAGGCTGTATGTGCCTTTACATTTTATCAGGAGGCTTTTGTTGAAGTGACGGAAAAAGGAGGTGTAAAATGGAGTTAATGCAGTTTCAGTGAGTAATAAAGGCTAGAGGCTTACCTTGAAGTGAAGGAAAGAGGAGGTGTAAAATGATTGTGTCATAATTTAGTTTCGGACAATAAATACCTCAGTCGATAATTGGTCACACTGAAGAATTGAAAACTTGAAGATAAGCTTAGGACCAAAACTCTTCCAGGAATACAGATTCCTCGCTATTGTTGTGGAGGGATATAGTAGCTATGACAACCATTGTTTATATCGAGCATGGACGGGCAGAAGCGAAATCATATAAGGATGTGTCTTTTCTGTAATATTTTTTCTATATTTTGTTGTATTATTTCTAGAACCAAACTTGATATTTATTATGAGTTGGTTAAACTTTAACACAAGCAATCTAACTGAAAAAAAATGAGGTCTGGTACAATTCTTTTTTACATTTCTTTTTGTTTTATTAGCAATTCCTTTTCTGAAAATAGTTCCAGATGAGTGATCAAGAAGATTACTCCTGGAAAAAGACAAGTACATACAAGGATAATCACATTGTTTCAAACCCTGTTTTGTTCATACACTAAGACAAAATTGTACCATTACCATCTGATTTAAACAGAAACATCATGATCAGTGAAAGTACATATTATAAAAAATATAGAAAGAGATAATCTGGAAACCTTTCAAAAAGCCACTATTAAAAATATCAGAAATAAAGAAGATGAACATCAAGTTGGTATTCAACATATTTCAGTGTATACAGAGGTGGGTAGTAACGAGTTACATTTACTCCATTACATTTACTTGAGTAACTTTTTAAAATAATTGTACTTGAGTACATTTGTGAAGAAGAAACGCTACATTGTGGGCAACACTTGAATCATTACTTTTTTTCCATTAGATACGCTATATTTTTGCCAGAGAGAAGCTGCCAGTGGATCTACTGCATGACTGTTTCACCAATCAGACGTAGCAATAATAATCACAAGACTCCATTTCACCAATCAGACATAGCAACAATAATCACATGGCTCCATTTCACAAATCAGACGTAGCCATGCAGTCACATGACCACACACAAACTGTGGCGGCATAGCGGCACAAACTCCTCAAAGACAGCGGACAGGGAAAGATAGAATACAAGTGGAACCTCGGTTTGCAAGCATAATTCGTTCCGGAAACATCCTTGCAATCCAAAGCACTTGTATAACAAAGCGAATTTCCCCATAAGAAATAATGGAAACTCAGATGATTTGTTCCACAACCCAAAACTATTCGTATAAAAATGATTAATACAAAATATAAAGTAAAAATACACAAAACAAATTAACCTGCACTTTACCTTTGAAAAGAATCATGGCTGGTGTGAGTGAGTTTCTAAACTCTTGTGGGATTTCACCCAACGGGACGACATGCAGAAGAGCATCCCGAAGCAACCGCAGGCACCCAGTACTGTAGCAGTTCGCCGTAAAAGCAAATCTGAAAAGATCGCGGTCATGCTATAAGCACCTGCCGTTGATGGGTGATACAAGGAACAAGGAACAATATAAATGCGCAGGGCACCGTATTACTTGGCCACTAACCTGGGCATGACCCAGCCTGAATGCTGTGTCTGTGTATAGGAGAGTGGCAGACCCCGCTACAATAAATAATCGCACTGTTCCTGTTTCAAGCTGAATAAAGATGGTGTCGCTAAAGTATTGAGATTCAGCTTCGTGTTTTGGGGTGCAAGATGGGGACTCGCACATCACAGCACACACACATGGTCACAATGCTGTAGTAAACAGTATACGCTCGTACGGATGTTGACTATATGAGTGAGGCACACCGACTCACGATTGCCCACAATCCCACAGCGAGAGAGAGAAGAACCATCAGCTCAGTTGTGATCACATGACGCTCGGCAGACAAAGCGTATACGGACTACTCGTATTGCAAGACCTCGCTCGTTTATCAAGTCAACATTTATTAAAAATTTTAGCTTGTCTTGCAAAACACTCGCAAACCAAGTTACTCGCAATCCAAGGTTCCACTTGTACATGAAAAATGAGAGCCAACTCTTGCTGAAGCTTAACCATCACTTCACTAAGTGAAGAACAACCACGTTTTAACCAAAAAAAGTGAGACTTCTTGTACGTGCACAAGCTGCCTTGTTCTAATGTTATTTTCTATCAGCTGTGCTATTTGGAGGGCAAGTGAATATGCAGTATTATACTGTCAGCGTACAGTATATCTTGTCACTGTAAGTAGTTTGCACTGTTCAAACATACATGTTACCTACTGTAGGTATTGGCTTCAAAAGCTTTGTCGTGAAAAACTGAGATTTTGAACTTTGTGTTATTTGTGCATCTTTATTTTGTAAAGATTTTATTTATTTTTACTCATTTGCTATTTTATTATTTGGAAATAGCAGAATTTGCACATTATTTTATATTTTTGTCTGTCTTATTACAACATTTCTAAAAAATAAATAATTTATTATGATCAAACAGTTACTCAGTACTTGAGTAGTCTTTTCACCAAATACTTTTTTACTCGAGTAATTTTTTGGATGACTACTTTTTACTTCTACTTGAGTGATATTATTGTGAAGTAACGCTACTCTTACTTGAGTACAATTTTTGGCTACTCTACCCACCTCTGGGTGTATATAACTGGCTAATACCAACAGATTCTGATTGAGGATGGCATGATACAGAGCTCTGGAAAAATCAGAGGTGGAGGAGTGTCCATTTCAACAACAGGAAACACTATCTCAAAGTACATAGGAAGTATTGGTGGTTAATGCAAGTCCAAACTATCTATGAGGAGAAATTCTTAAGTTCATACTTTTAATTTATGTTGATCCATCTGTTGACACTCAGCCAAATGCTACTGTTAATCAAAATGTTCATTCTGGATGCAACTAAGTTGATTATGAAAGGCTGTAAACACTGAAGTCTAAACAACAAGCTGCCAAACGTTCTGGAGTACATCAAGTGAAATATCATAAATGACATCTACATTAATTATTATGTTAATGCTGATGGTATTTATCAAAGGCACAACCAGGCCCTAAGCCCTCAGCTCATAATATGATACAGTTTATAAACAACTGGTTATAAGGCCAGACAACACTATATGGCAGTTAATAATCATCTTCTTTTTACAAAAAATATTAAAACAATCTCTCTTGGCCATTTTGAAACCAAGGATTTTATTTAAAAAAGAGGACTATGAAAAAATGCAAACTCCAGCTGCTGTAGATACTGAAACTGCAACTGATGCTCTTTTATCAATTTATGTGTGTATAACTATGTAATGGTCATGGAAAGAGACTGAACTGAGCATGCACAGACAACTTGGTGACACCCCTTTCAGAAGTTGTTCCAACAAAAAAGTCAGTGACTGCCTCAGTGACCAAGAACAACTGACTATAAGAATACTTTATATTTAGTGGGTCTTTTAAGCTAACTGTATTACAACATTCTTTCCAGTGGTTACAATACTTTTAGATCCAAGCCAGTCCATTTATCCAAAATGTAATGTGGTCAAAATTTAACATCTTATTAAAGAAAGAAACATCCTCTAACAGGACAATTCAGTAATCAGGCTGGAGAAAAACTGTTCATGGCATCTTTTAATGACTCCTCGGCAAAATGCCTTGGAGGGAGCATTCTTCAAAAGCAGTCTGTTACAGCATGATCAGAATAGTCAGAGAAACAAAGGATAGAGGTTCATTTTAAAAACTGTTGAATTTACATACAGTGTCAATCAATGAACACATTTTACTATGGTTGGTTCATTGGTTTACACCCAAATTATTTATATAAAAGTCTATTATATTATATTCTGGTTCTTCTTATACCTTTGAGATGAGACACAACCCTTGAAATTTCTGTGCATATAACATCTGTCCATTCTCGTTTATAGGACATCTGCTGATTTCTTAATCATCTCTTAGTCATCCTTCAGTACATTTTGTGTATTACATCAGCCTTTCTTCTGGTACATTCTTTATTTACTTGACCATCTCAGTATTTTTCCTAAACCAAATCTTATATTTCAGTGTACATTTTGTTGTTCACTTGACCTTTATTTGGTTTCCCACATTTATTAACCCTTTATGCTGTTTCTTTAAGATGAATGCTGTTACCCTAAAATTATTCTTCCACAGTAATCAATTCTGAGGATGACCAATAGTTATATTAATTTACAAATTTGAACAGTTGCAACAAGTTGAAAGCATAGTCAAGATTTTGTCAATAGATTTTAGCACTGAAATTAAAACTATTCAGCCATACCTACAGATGAAGATGTTGATAAAAAAGTATATTTTTCATTGTACAATTTTGTGGTGAGTTGAGGTAGCAAGTGATATCTAAAGTACTCTGTTCTCCTTCAAGCTATTGGCCATAACATTCTTGCAGGGTACATTGTTTCATCAACATTACAAATTTGAACACGTATTTTGTACATGAATGAGAGTCAAGATTACAATGAATTGGATACATTATATGGTGCTGTGGTAAACCTCTCACAATAAATGCGAAGAAAACTAATAGGATGTTAATAGACCTTGGGAAAAAATTGGACAGTAGTTGTAACCTTTTCAAATTAATAAAAAAATTAGTTGTGGGACTCTCATCCTGCAAATATTTGGGAATTCAGGTTTATGATCAACTGCAGTTTTCTAATTGTGCACTCACTATGGTTAAAAAATTTTAACAAAGATTAAACAGAATGAATATTTTCAATGAAATATATTAGAATTGTTCTATATAATATTTGAATGCTACTGTGTCCCATGGTTTTATCTGAATTTTTGGAAACTCACATGCCCAAGATAAAATTAAACTGCTGTGCATTATTAAGACAGGAAACAAAGGGAATGGGATTAATAAAATGACTTTGGAAAGCTTGTCTTATTAAGTAGATCTAATCCTTTAAAGTCAAATACACCGTGATATAAGGTTAGGCTCTATAATGGTAGAGTAGCTTAAATACTTAAATGATTAATTGGATGAAATGAAACTAACATACACAGTGTATAGGGCTGTCAGATCAAATGCCAATATTTCAATATAATTTGAAATTATCTGAAAAGGGTCTTAGTTGAAGGCAAAAGCTGACATTCTATTGTAAAACAATTTTTTTTTTTGTTTTACCTCACGCTGATTTCGGCATTGTGTTACCCCAAACATACTATACAATGCTGCAATAGTTTGCATATCTGTTTATGCACATTATCAACCTTATCATAACTTTTGTATGGTTATCTTGTTACAGCCACACTCTTTAACCACATTGTGTGGGACAGCTTTTTGCTATTTCACTGTTCTGTATTTTGATGTACTAGTAAGAAAGATTTAAAAAGTATCACTCTACATTTGATACTGTTTCAGTTTACTCTTACACCTAAGATGCTTGACTGCTGTTTTATGCTAAGGCTTTCTTATTAATGCAACTGTAAAATACCTGTCACAATTACAATTTTTCCTTTATTATAATAGCACTTCAAAATCCCCACTTTGCAGAGCCATTTCAGTGGCAACAATATATATTTAGCTACATCAGCCAACACATAATGTCACACATAGTATCTGACTAATGAAGCTGCTGGCTTAATGTATAATACGTAAAATAAACAGGCATAATTAAAAATATTCAGGACAATGTTATTACATTTTTATTGCTTCTGTAAAGGAAAAAAAAGACCCCATTTAGTATAATCCAGTCCAGTCCACTCAAATGGTCAAGTTGGAAGAGAACACTGCCTACTTTACATTACCTGTTTTTTTTTTTTAAACTAAGTACATTCTATTCCCCTTGTGATTTGCTTTACAATTTTGCTCTTTATCACTTGTTAACACAGTACTTTCCTGGAAAATTTTTTGCTTTGAATAAAAGGACTAAATACTTAAATTTTGCTATAATGCAACATTTAGTACATTAAGTTACTTCTTTTGTGACACACAGATCTACTCACAGTGCCTCAGAATACATATAAAAGAGATGGACAGTGACCCTGTGTCCTCAAGGACTAAAAAATGCTTAGTTGGGGAAAAATAAAATAATGACTGTGTTTAGAATATTTAACCAATCAATGGCTTTAAATGTGCATAACAGGCAGTACTCAGGGTGTCAGGCTTTAATTTATTTTTTGATCATGTCATTATACAAACAGAGAATCAAATTTTTGCAAAACGCTGTGTTTTTAAGCATCAGTTTTATTTCAATTCTGCAGTATTCACCTACCAGTACGTTAAGTAAAAAAGCACTTCAAACTAACGAAGCGTAAAAAAGGGTAAAATGTACCAAAATACATGGCCAGTTCACATGGATTGTAGTGATTACAGCTCCTTTCGTAACTGATTTTACAGATTACTGTTCTAACAAGTACTTTCTCTCCCAGCTGGCAGTTGTACACTGAAGGCAAGATGGGTGTGCGGATGCCTAGCTTTAATGGGGTGTGCCTACATGGGTCTTTTGAGCCATTTTGATGTGTTTTATATTTACTTAATGTTACCAGAGTACCTCAATGACTTTTTTTCTGGCTTAAATAGGGTGACTTTTGTTCTTGCTGTTGCTGCTACAACCACTGTTACCATAATAATAAAGTATAAAAAAATATTTACAAACATTCATATAATACCCTGAGTCATTAACCTAAGTTTGAATATAGTTGAATATTTACTTATTTTTAATTTTAATATTGAACCTTATTTTTTGGCCAATTTCCCATTCTTCTTTTAACTTGTGACATACAATGTATATTTTCTATCTCTTTCTTATTGTCAAATATTTTGTTAAACATATTATTAATATGGGCGGCGCAGTGGTAGTGCTGCTGCCTTGCAGTAAGGAGACCTGGGTTCGCTTTGGAGTTTGCATGTTCTCCCTGTGTCTGTGTGGGTTTCCTCCGGGTGCTACGGTTTCCTCCCACAGTCCAAAGACATGCAGGTTAGGTGCATCCTAAATTGTCCCTAGTATGTGCTTGGTGTGTGGGTGTCTGTGCCTTGCGGTGGGCTAGCGCCCAGACCAGGGATTTGTTCCTGCCTTGCGACCTGTGTTGGCTGGGATTGGGTCCAGCAGACCCCCGTGACCCTGTGTTAGGAAATAGCGGGTTGGATGATGACTGACTGACTGACTGATATTATTAATACACTCTATGAAATCACAATTGTGGGAAAATAAAGTTTACCTTGACTTTTACTTTGGCTCATACATGCATAAATTTCAAACTGTACACATACAAGGCCCTATTACATTTGTTAAATATTGCAAATACTGTTAATACTGATTTTATAATTACAGTTTACTGACAATTATTAATATAGGTTTGATAAAGTATTGCATTGATAATGTAAAAAAAAATGAGAATAACTCTCATTAATATCTGCTCAATCATTACTGTTGAATCAAGAATAAAAAAAAAAACCCTAAAGTGTACTTACTCATACATCCTATTATCCAAGATATGTCTGTGCAGGGAGATCTTGTCACTGAGGAAGATATTAATTGCATACTTCTCAATACTCTCCTCTTCCAGTTTCTTCTTCTCTGCATCCAAATCAAGTCTGGCAGCCTTTCCCCACTCACCTGGAGCATTTGGGTCTGGTGGAGGTTTGAGATATACTGGGCGGGCTAGCTGTTCTCTGCTTTCTTGGTGATAGAAATGTCTCTCATGTATGTTCCGGGCTTTAACATTTTCACCTGAACCGTGGAAAGTAGATGTAGAAAACTCTAATATGAGATACGCCAACCACAGTACTGATGCCAGCAAACAGCTCTTTGCAATAATCCCCAGCTTTCTTGACCAACGTATTTTCATGTTTGTGGTAGCTGAATGCCTTTGCACTGTCTGAAGTAAAAGTAAAACCTAAATAAACATAAGGAACAAGAGACAAAATATGTCAGTGAGATTTTACTTCCAACTGTTCTAAAAACTACACTTTTAAATCTGTTTATTTACTTTTGTGTTAAAAAATGCTAGGAAACATAACATAAAACCTAAGCTCTAAAAACTCATGCCAGTCTAACAGCTGGATTATATATACATATTGTGAGATGTAATTTTAAAATGTAGTGTTTTTATAAGGTAGTAGAATAAAACAATCCACTGACAATATACCACCTCTTGACAGCAACAGTGATCCAATTTTACAAGAGAAATTACAAGATTCTAAGGTGGTCACAGCATATCACGAAGTGTCCTACAGAAGTGTCTCTTAGTTAGTTTGTAAAGAAATTTAACTAAGGAAATTGCTCTGTTGAGCTATAACTAAACAAACATTTCATACTACTGTCAGTGGCTGAGACTGATCAGCCTAACATACAACAGTCACTGTCTGCTGACCTGTAGCTAAGGGGTATAAAAAGAAAATAAACAAATACTAATACTATGTAACAATGAGAAACATGTACCAATTATAATTTATCCTTCAACAAGCAAATACTGGAGGCTTTAATCTTTGAAATTCATTCTTTAGCAGTGTGCTATTAGAATAATATGACAGAGAGATGCAAGCCACACTGACCAGGGGCCATGTAGGTTTAAGAAAGCCTAAAATGATGGAAGAATGGACAGATGGGTGGATAGATGGGTAGTTACGGCCTGATCAAACGTTTTAGAGCCCGTACCTGAAAGGGTATTTCACTGTGTTTATTTTAAGGGCTAAATATAAAATATGTGAATTACAAGTGTCTAAAAAATGTGGTTTATGATATATATTTCTTATTTAAAACCAAAACATTGTACATGCCAAAAACAAATAAAGTACCACACTATCACTGAATTCATAATGCTAGATAGAGAGCAGTACGCCTTGCCTAGAAAATATATACAGAAGGACTTGTCCCCTTCACATGCCACAGTTCAGAGATGAGCTGCAGAAAGCTGTTTGCTTCTCTTGAAGATGACTGAACAGAAGAAAATGTTGTCACCTTGGAACAAATTGTAATGGTGAACTCAGGAATGACAGTGCATGAGAGAGCAGACACAACAGGAATTACTCATGGGTCATATAAATCAGGAGTTGTGAAGTCTGGTCCTGGAGGACCACCGTGGCTGCAGGTTTTCATTCTAACCCTTTTTTTAATGAGTGCCCTGTTTGTGCTGCTAATTTACTTCTTGTGAATTCATTTTAATTGCTTTTTTAAGATTTGTTCCCCTGAATTTCTTCATCGTTCCTCTGAATTGCTTCATTTCTTTCCTTAAATGGCACCCAAACAGAAATGAAATGTGAAGTGAAGGAGCCAACAGCAGACCAACTAAGTCAATGCCTCAAACTCCAACCAATTTCATTCTAACCAGCTGCTTAATGAAGTGCTAATTCTTGTCATTAATTAAACCTGTTCTTTAATTTCGAGGCTTGTTGCTGCACTCATGGTTCATTAGCAGACATTTCTGAAATTGTTGATTTTCTCTTTCTAAGAGCTCTGTTAAAATGTTTCGCATACCTGAGCAGATCAACATTCCTTAGACCTCCACCCTTTTTATTTTCAGATATTGTATGATGGACACAGTTTACTGGTCATGGTTTGGTTCGTTTTGTATCTCACTATTGTTTGGCTGCAAATTAAGGACAAACAGGCAATTAAGGGGTCTGATTCTTCAAGAACAAGTCAATTAAAATTAGTTTAAAAAAAGTTAATTAGCAGCAAAAACAGGTCACTCATTAAGAAAAGGGTTAGAATTAAAACCTGCAGCCACAGTGGTCCTCCAGGACCGGAGTTGGTGACCCCTGATATAAACCATTTCTCCATAACCTATTAAACAGAAGCAAGGTCTGTATGCAATGGTTACCCAAAATGTTGTCTTCTGAGAGGAAACACCACCACATCTAATGCTCCAAGTAAAATCTCGAGCTAATAACTTTTGGCTACTAGAATTGTAAGCAGCATTTTGATATTGTTTTGCATTGGTTACCGCCCACTTCCATTACAGCATAAATTTTGTTAGCTCAGTTCTGTATGAAAACATAAGATTAAAAGTTTTTCTTGGCTATCACTACAAAACATACCAGGTAAGTAATGTTTAAAAATATAATTTTTGGGAGGAATACTTCTTAAAGAGAATGATTGCTAACCCTACAAGAAGATGACTTTCTGACACATCACTGTGACTCATCTTCCAAGCAACAATCAAGACAACTGAAGTATGTTGATTTTTTACATGTATGAAAAAAAAAGGTTGACAAAATATGTGTAGTCCTTATGTAGCATAGTCCTTATTGATTACACTGATCAATATTTTACTGATTTGATCTGGTGTCTGTGGCAGTGAAACAAAGGAATGCGGCAATGAAAACTGTCAGCAATCACCATTCTGCTTAAAACAATGTCCCTGGTCACAATTCAAAGACTACTCTATGAAAGTATTAATTGCAAGAGTGACACAAGTGGCACAGTACAACCACCATCTGTTCCCCAGTCCGAAAGCCTAACTCTGTGGAATGCAATATGTCAATGATAAATACATCAAATCAGCTACACAACAATGTTTGCAAGAGCTATTCAGAGTGTTCTAATAGAATAACTTTGTGAGAATTAGTATAGTAGTATACATGGGACTTGTGTTACAAAACAAAACTTGTTTCGTTTTACTACTCTTTTGTCTTAACAGGTTAGGTTCAAAACTTTTTAATCACCCCTTGTATGATGCTCACGTACAGTATTTTGCAATTATGTTCTTTCCTACCACTGACTCCATTAACACCAATGTCAGACTTGTAATACAGCTATAGTAATAGTGTAAAAAATTATAACAAATAATAATTTGAAAACAAACAGTACATCAAAAAATTGGTTGTAGTGTATATTACATTACATTATTTCATTACACATGATAAGTCACACTTCTACAAGCTGAATTTAACACTTAATTCCAAAAAATCCTTTCAAATTACTGAAACCTCTGCCTTTTGTATTTTCCAATATGTAAAATAATTATGTCAAAAAAGTTAGGACCAAGTTTAACAAAACTCTAATGAAATAATGGCAACATCTGGAAAATATATTTTCATTTTTTGGCTATCCAATTTAAAGATATTAACTGGTTGCAAACATATATATATATATATATATATATATATATATATATCATTTCTAAATAAATCATTCAGTTATTTAAATAACTGCATATATCTTTGTTCTACATGTTTTCATGGCATGTGTACTCCTTTAAGATAAACTCAGTATTGGCAAATAGTATTTATTTGTATAATACAGTATAAGCATTTTTGTGGACATGCTTTAAGATTGTTATTATTTATTCTGTCCGTTTCAGCGCGGTGTTAAAAACTGTTGCTTTTCTCAGTCATAATTATTTTTGTACATTGATGCTTGTTAATTTCTGTTTGAATTTCATAATACACGTAGTAAAAATGATTGCATAAGACAAATCAATTTCATCTACAGAACCCATGAAATTTCTGGGTATGCCATGCAATATTCTGTATACTAGGATGACCTGACAAGTTCCCTAGTTTCCAGCATTTGCACATATAACCTTAGACTGGTATAAATCCATACAAAGTTCATGACCACCATCAGCACAGTTTTTTGTTATTTTTTGTAGTGTTTAAGTTGATAGGTACTTGTCTTTCTTCACACAAATGTACTCAGCTTGAATTACAGGAATTGTGCCTACTACTTAAAAATCCTGCATGGGTTCACTTAATAAAGAATGAAAATCCCATTGCTCCTTCAAGTCTATTTTTTTTTTGTTTTTGTTTTTTTTTATTATAATTTTTATCCAATTATGAAATTAGCTCAGAAATAAAATTCAAGTTTTGTGCATGCCTCAAGTGTGTGACAGTATAGCCAATGTACTGAAAGGAAACTCATTCTGACAGAGAAATAACATGTACATTACACGCAGAAAGGGACTGCCTTGGGAACACTTCATTCTTAAGCATTTAAGCTCCCTAATTATTAACCTCCCTGGCTTCATATCTACAAGTAAACTTCATTTTGATAAATCAGAATTGGACAGAGAAGTTAACAAGTGATAAGGTGACAAAACATGACCTTCATTAACATTACGGTGGACCTTAGAAGTTTTTTTCCACAACAGAAACATAATCATACAATATAAAAAAGGAGTTGGACACAATACATCATTGTTTCAAATTTTAGTCACTAACTCAGAGTCAAATTCCATAAACCAAATATTTGTGGAAGAACCTGACTGTTCTACGTGCTGTTTTACCAGACAAGTTGGCAAAAATATATACTGTATATATATATATATATATATATATATATATATATATATATATACACTTTATATATATATATACTGTATACAGTGATCCCTCGCTATATCGCGCTTCGCCTTTCGTGGCTTCACTCTATCGCAGATTTTATATGTAAGCATATTTAAATATATATCGCGGATTTTTCGCTGCTTCGCGGGTTTCTGCGGACAATGGGTCTTTTAATTTCTGGTACATGCTTCCTCAGTTGGTTTGCCCAGTTCATTTCATACAAGGGACGCTATTGGCAGATGGCTGAGAAGCTACCCAACTTACTTTTGTTTCTCTCTCTCTCTCGCGCTGACTTTCTCTGATCCTGACGTAGGGGGTGTGAGCAGGGGGGCTGTTCGCACACCTAGACGCTACAGACACTCGTCTAAAAATGCTGAAAGATTATCTTCACGTTGCTACCTTCTGTGTGCAGCTGCTTCCTGAAGCGACATGCTGAACGGTGCTTCGCATACTTAAAAGCTCAAAGGGCACGTATTGATTTTTCACTGTTTGTTTTCCTATGTCTCTCTCTCTCTCTCTCTCTCTCTATCTCTCTCTCCCTGCTCCTGACGGAGTGGGTGTGAGCTGCCGCCTTCAACAGCTTTGTACCGGTGGTGCTTCGCATACTTAATAGCCAAACAGCCCTATTGATTTGTTTGGTTTTCTCTCACTTTCTGACATTCAGTGCTCCTGACGCGCACTCCTTTGAAGAGATACGTTTGCATTCTTTTAATTGTGAGACAGAACTGTCATCTCTGTCTTGTCATGGAGCACAGTTTAAACTTTTGAAAAAGAGACAAATGTTTGTTTGCAGTGTTTGAATAACGTTCCTGTCTCTCTACAACCACCTGTGTTTCTGCGCAAATCTGTGACCCAAGCATGACAATATAAAAATAACCATATAAACATATGGTTTCTACTTCGCGGATTTTCTTATTTCGCGGGTGGCTCTGGAACGCAACCCCCGCGATGGAGGAGGGATTACTGTATATATATATACAGTATATATATATATATATATATATATATATATATATATATATATATACTGTATATATGTATATACATACACACACAATATCTCACAAAAGTAAGTACCTCCCTCACATTTTTGTAAATATTTTATTATATCTTTTCATGGGACAACACTGAAGATATGACACTTTGATACAATGTAGTCAGTGTACAGCTTGTATAACAGTGTAAATTTGCAGTCCCCTCAAAATAACTGAACACACAGCAATTAATGTCTAAACCGCTAACAACAAAAGTGAGTACACCCCTAAGTGAAAAATGTCCAAATTGTGCGCAATTAGCAATTTTCCCTCCCTGGTGTCATGTGACTCGTTAGTGTTACAAGGTCTCAAGTGTGAATGGGGAGCAGGTGTGTAAAATTTGGTGTTATCGCTCTCACACTCTCTCATACTGGTCACTGGAAGTTCAACATGGCACTCCATGGCAAAGAACTCTCTGAGGATCTGAAAAAAAGAATTGTTGCTCTACATAAAGATGGCCGAGGCTATAAGAAGATTGCCAACACCCTGAAACTGAGCTGCAGCATGGTGGCCAAGACCACACAGCGGTTTAACAGGACACAGGTTCCACTCAGAATAGGCCTCGCCACGTTCGACCAAAGAAGTTGAGTGCACGTGCTCAGCGTCATATCCAGAGGTTGTCTTTTGAAAATAGACGCATGAGTGCTGCCAGCATTGCTGCAGAGGTTGAAGGGGTGGGGGGTCAGCCTGTCAGTGATTAGACCATACGCTGCACACTGCATCAAATTGGTCTGCATGGCCATCGTCCCAGAAGGGAGCCTCTTCTAAAGATGATGCACTAGAAAGCCTGCAATGAGTTTGTTGAAGACAAGCAGACTAAGGACATGGATTACTGGAACCATGTCCTGTGGTCTGATGAGACCAAGATAAACTTATTTGGTTCAGATGAGACATAAAATATTTACAAAAATGTGACGGATGTACTCACTTTTGTGAGATACTGTGTGTATATTATATATATATATATATATATAAATTATATATATATATACACTAGTCATTTAGCCCGTTACAATAACGGGCGCTAGAACAGTAGTGCATAAACATTAGTAGGAACAGTCTATACTAAATGGCAAGGGACTTTGACCTCATTCTTTTTGTTGGTCGTATTTTTCTTTCTTTCAGCCTTTCTTTTGTTGATGTTTACTTGCTGAGCTGACCGTTCTTCGTGGGCTGCCAACGTGTATTGTGTGTCTTTAATTTTCTGTGACAGTAATACTGTCTTGTACGGCTCTATTCAATAAGGGCGCGCACAGGCATCCTTCAATAAGGACGCGCACAAAAAGGCGAGCTTCAAAAGGGCGCCTTTATTCGCTGCGCCCAATTGAGGTCGCCCTTTTGAGGCTCGCCTTTTTGTGCGCGCCCTTATTGAAGGATGCCTGTGCGCGCCCTTATTGAAGGATACCGTCTTGTGCGTCCGCTGGCTTGTACGTCCATAATATACCTTTAATTTTCTCTGGCGGTAATATGCCTTTAATCTCCTCTAACAGTAATACTGGCTTATATGTGGTTGTAATATGCGTCACTGTATTGTGTACCTTTAATTTCCTCTCGCAGTAATACTGGTTTGCATTTCTGTAAAACGCCTCTAACTTTCTCTAACAGTAATATCGTGCATCGCATCGTGCCCCGCGCATGCGCACTTCACCAGAAGACACCCACATAGGGATTTTATTAAAGAGGATATATATATATATATATATATATATATATATATATATATATATATATATATATATATACAGTAATCCCTCCTCCATCGCGGGGGTTGCGTTCCAGAGCCACCCGCGAAATAAGAAAATCCGCGAAGTAGAAACCATATGTTTATATGGTTATTTTTATATTGTCATGCTTGGGTCACAGATTTGCACAGAAACACAGGAGGTTGTAGAGAGACAGGAACGTTATTCAAACACTGCAAACAAACATTTGTCTCTTTTTCAAAAGTTTAAACTGTGCTCCATGACAAGACAGAGATGACAGTTCCGTCTCACAATTAAAAGAATGCAAACATATCTTCCTGTTCAAAGGAGTTTGCGTCAGGAGCAGATGTCAGAGAGATAAAGAAAAGCAAACAAATCAATACGCTGTTTGGCTTTTAAGTATGCGAAGCACCGCGGCACAAAGCTGTTGAAGGCGGCAGCTCACACCCCCTCCGTCAGGAGCAGGGAGAGAGAGAGAGAGAGAGAGAGAGAGAGACAGATAAAAACAAACAGTGAAAAATCAATACGTGCCCTTTGATCTTTGAAGTATGCGATGCACCGTGCAGCATGTCGCTTCAGAATGCAGCTTGCACAGAAGGTAGCAACGTGAAGATAATCTTTCAGCATTTTTAGACGAGCGTCCGTATCGTCTAGGTTTGCGAACAGCCCCCCTGCTCAATCCCCCTACGTCAGGATCAGAGAAACTCAGCGCAAGAGAGAGAGGGAGAAAAGTAAGTTGGGTAGCTTCTCAGCCATCTGCCAATAGCGTCCCTTGTATGAAATCAACTGGGCAAACCAACTGAGGAAGCACGTACCAGAAATTAAAAGATCCATTGTCCGCAGAAATCTGCGAACCAGCAAAAAATCCGCGATATATATTTAAATATACTTACATATAAAATCCGCGATGGAGTGAAGCCGCGAAAGGCGAAGCGCGATATAGCGAGGGATTACTGTATATATATATATATATATATATATATATATATATATATATATATATATATATATAAATATTGCGTGTTTTCCCATGGATATTCCAGTTTGTTGCAATACTGCAAAAATGTGCGTGTATTAGGTTAACTAGCTGTATAAATTATCATTGTTTGAATGAATGAATGGGGGGTGTGTGCATGTGCCCGTTTGTATGTATAAATATGCCCTGCAACGGACTGGGGTGCTATCCACAGTTGTTTTTTCTGTATTATATCTAATGCTGGCAGGATGGGGCTTCAACGTTCCCCCACCCACACCCCAGTGATCACGCAGTGGACTGAGTGGGTTTGATAATGGATTGATAGATATCATTATTGTTAAATTAACCCAAATGCCTGCTACAATAAAAAATGCACAAGACAAGAGAGGAGACATCAAAACTTTTAAATATTTGAGTTATTACAATTAAAATAGTCAGCAATTAGAATGCCGGTTGTGAATTGGTGCTGACCAGATAAAGACAAAGTTGAATAGCCTGGGAATTTCACATTTCATTGCTCACTGTAGTTTACGCATCAGGAATCTAATGATACAGGATGATAGGTTTTATTTTCTGGCCAATTTCAACATTATTATACCGGAATATCATATATATATTTTAATGTCTGCCAGACTTTGACCATATTCAAATAAATATGGGCACATCAACTATATTTTTTTCAATTTACACTTTTATTTAGGAAGTTTATTAAGATATTTCTGTCATTTAGTGATCCTCTTTACTGCCCCTTTCTTTTTCTTATTCCCTTTGTTTAGCATAGCTCAGAACAGATTTGATTAATTTCAGTTTTTGTTGTAATGATGTAAGTGATGGTCATCCGTCTAATAAGAAAAGGTCACACATTTGATTATAACAATACACAGAGTGTAACATAAGATGTGAAAAGATATACTGTAACAAAATTAAGACTGAACTTAATTAGTTTAGCACTGTGAAATACAGTTAAACCTAAATAATTATTAGATGCTTTTTTGTATTTATTTCAAATAAAGCATGTTTACAAAATGATTGCATTGTGTTTATCTAAATAAAGGATATACCACCTGCCTGAATCAGATTGTCAGGAAGCTACAGTATAAGGACAATTATAATCAATGAAGAGCTCATAACCTCTATAACTGCCAATCTGGTGATACACTTTGAAAAGCTCAACACTCGGCTACTGTATAGAAAATCTTATGTGAGCTAAATAATTACTGATAATCCCTGAGTATTATTGAGTCAGAGGTCCCATATGGGTGTAAGGACATGAACCAAAGATGGGAACCCAAGTGATTTCACATCAGCAACATTGATATCAAGCAAATATTGTGTCCATCACTGTGATACCAGTGACCATCATAAGTTACACTTAATAACCTATTAGCGCAATTGCTAGAGTACACAAACTTTTAGAATTCAAAACATTTAGTCCTTTAACTTTAATATGTATCTATTATATTATACACACCTTCAAAAAAAAAAATAATGATTTCCTAGGACAGCACAAAACTAGTTGCAAAATGTTTCTTGCCTACTTTTGCTGACTTTAAAATGACCTGTACGAAACTTGAATTGTTCTGAAATATTCCGCTGTGGGTAGTATAGCTTCCCTTGATAGTGATATAAAATTGTAGAGACGTAAAAAAAAAAATACTCTAGGGGTTTGCCAGAGAAGACTCAATATTTCTGTTGATGGAGCATTTTTCAACCTAGTACCTAATCTTTGGAGCTGCTTTTTATACCAAAACTGGAAAAATTGGTTCTCCGCCAAAACAAATATTCAAAACCCAGTTCAGAATGTTTTTGATTGGCTTGTTGTAACTTGAAAGGAAATTTCACTCCGAACACACAACTGCATGTTAGCGCATTTGTTCCTCCTATTAACTAAAATGTATTGCGCCATATCTGAAATTACCAACTTTCACTTACTTCTAAACATACTGTGATTCCCACTGGGTTAAGACTGTACCATCCAGTCCTCATTTTCTGACAGGACTAAAGCCGATAGCAAGATCAAAGCCCTCAGCATTTACGGAATATATATTGATGTTCTATAAACTATACTATATCAAACAAATAAATGAATGTCTTTAAAGAGACTTTACAAAAATCAAGTAGGCTTTCTAAACTTAACAACAGATGTTCTATAAACTACACTATGTCTAACAAATAAATGAATGTCTTTAAAGAGACTTTACAAAAATCAAGTAGGCTTTCTAAACTTAACATTCTTAATATTCTTAATTTTAATAGCTTAAAAGGTGGCAAAAAGGAGCATCAGTTCAATGTAACAAAAGAATCACACCTGAAAAGAAAACACATTATGTACGGACAGAACATTTAAATGTTTAGTATTACCAGTTTTTCTGTGATTAACTTTAAAATGTAACAAAAGATGTATAGCTGTGGATATAAAAGAGCCTCAGCAGTGTTTCTTCACACACTTCTGTTGTTTTCTGTTAGAAAATACAAATAAGTAAATGGAAATGGAAAAAAAAAGGAATAAACTTGAAAGTAAAACTTCTGCTGGTCTCCTGACAGTCAAACTCATGTAGCTTTACAAGAGGGGCCATTACCTGAAATTTACACAGATAAACCCATAAAAAGTTTACAAGTAATATGTTTATACTCTTTTAATTGATTGACCTCAAGGATTTCTCAAACAACAGATATATAGATGGCACAGAAGCTCAGATCCTTTTACGTAAGACCAGTTTGTAAAAGCAATCTTCATAATATTTTAACCTGATGCGGTTTTCTGAAATCTTGCCATTTTATAGTGTATATTGACAGATTTAAGCCTTTTTTATTCTCTTTCATTATTCTAGACTTGTCCTGCGGTGGGTTGGCACCCTGCCCAGGATTGGTTCCTGCCTTGTGCCCTGTGTTGGCTGGGATTGGCTCCAGCAGACCCCCGTGACCCTGTGTTCGGATTCAGCGGGTTGGATAATGGATGGATATTCTAGACTTTTGACACCTAGTCTTCCCCCTTCCATCCTCACCATGTTCTACAGAGGCACCACTGAGAGTGTTCTGACCAGCTGCATCACTGTCTGGTACGGCAACTGCAACATATCCGACCGCAAGCGCCTGCAAAGGATAGTGAAGACAGCAGAGAACATTATTGGGATGCCTCTCCCTTCACTACAGGACATATTTTACAAACGCAGTGTCCGTAAGGCCTGCAGCATTGTGCAGGAACCCTTACACTCCTCACATGGACTTTTCACACTTCTGCCATCCAAGAGAAGATACTGCAGCATCAAAGCCAGATCTGCCAGGATGCAGGAGAGTTTTTATCCCCAAGCTGTTAGACTCCTTAACACCAGGCTGCCCCCTGGGACCTTTCACACGGCCTCAACATCTATCTATCTATCTATCTATCAACCACCTCTAAAAACAGAACTTTTATACATGCGAGCCACTTTCCTGCAAAGACGAGTGTGCATGTAGAAAAGAACTGAAAATCTCATACTGACCTTTAAGTATTTTGACACTCTTGTTATCCTTCTGCTGTGAAACATTCTGACCTGTCATTGTTTACACATGTCTTAAACAACTATTAGCATACACTGATAATTTCTGTATTATCTATATCTATTATTTATTATATAACATATCTTACACATCAATATTGCTGCTACTTCTTTGTCCTATCTTTGCACAATGTCTTGTCTTGTTTGTGTTTTAATTTTTTTATTTTTTTTTTTTTATTTTTAAATTTTAAATTTAATTCTATTTTTAATTTATTTATTGCACATCATGTTGTTACACTGTGGACCCTGAGCTTTGCAATTTCGTCTATCTGTATACTTGTATATGGTTGAGATGACAATAAAGTTCACGTTGACTTTGACCTAATAAGCAATATTGTCCATGATGAGTGTAAATCCATCTTCAGAAAAACATTGATTTTGAATATGCGCTAGGCCAGGGGTAGGCAATGTCGGTCCTGGAGTGCCACAGTATGTGCAGGTTTTTGTTCCAACCCAGTTCCTTAACGAGAACTCAATTATTGCTGATGAAGCACATATTGCTTAAGTGACATTTTAATGCTTCATTTTAGTGGTCTCGCTTGTTAAGGTTCTCCAACCTTAATTGCTTATTTCAATCTTAAACTGCTGCATTCAGTGTTTTAATTGCTCCTTATTAGCAATAAGATGTAAAAGACAAAGCAGCCAGCAGTTCTCCAGCTAGCTTTTTTCCAATTACATCTGTGTGTGTTCATCATGCACGGTTTGATTTAATAAAACACTTAATAGAAAAATGTGACAGACTGAAAATGATCTGTTTTAGGCTTCAAATCATTTGGATGATATCCTTGGAAAGGAAAAAAATCTACGATATAAAAGCCTTACATTGCACAGACTAACAAGCCATAAAATTAAATAAGGTCTGAGATTGGCAATGATTGGTTTCTAATTAAGCAATTGGGTTGGAATGAAAACCTGTAGCCACTGCGGCTCACCAGGACCGACATTGCCTACCCCTGTTTTACATCTTATTGCTAATAAGGAGCAATTAAAACACTGAATGCAGCAGTTTAAGATTGAAATAAGCAATTAAGGTTGGAGAACCTTAACAAGCGAGACCACTAAAATGAAGCATTAAAATGTCACTTAAGCAATATGTGCTTCATCAGCAATAATTGAGTTCTCGTTAAGGAACTGGGTTGGAACAAAAACCTGCACATACTGTGGCACTCCAGGACCGACATTGCCTACCCCTGCGCTAGGCAATAACCTGTTCTTGTACAGAATGAGAATGCAAGTGTGTTTGCTAGCATAAAATCATAAGCTTATTCCAGCATGGACATGTAATGTAAAAGAGGTACCCCACCCATACATTTTCTGTCCAACATCAGGGTTACAGAAGGCTTTTGCCTATCCCATTGGCACTGGACAAAAGTCTGAAACCAGCCCTGAACAGGATAGCACACCCCCTTATACAAGACCAATTCAGAATCATCAATAAACCTAAGAAACCTTCGGGATGTGAGAGAAAACTGAAGGGAAAAAAAGCAACAGCCATAACCACTGTGCCAAGGTCATCCCTGTCTCTTTAAAATATGTAAAGTTTAATGCTCTCAAAACTAAACAAAAATGGTGAAGAGTTGTATTTATTTTTGTGCACAAGACTGCCAAAAAATATTTCACGCTCAAGATTTGCTCTTTCTTGTGTGTATAGAGGATTAAACAAACATGCTCATGTCTCTTGAGGCAAGTACAAACATCTTGAAGGGAATGCAAGTTAAACATTAAGCTATGCTTAATAAATAAATAAAGCAGGACTTCTGAGCCTTAGTACATTGTTTTTAATAAAGATATTATGCCATGGTATAAAATATATTCTCTATATTGTTAGTTAACATTAATCAAACCTAATTAAATTTCTGCTTTAGAAATTCTCTTCTGGGCAATTTTGACTCCTCTAGTACATAACCTTTAACGTTAAGTTAAAAAATTGACAAAAAACAAGCAAGACACATACAAATTAAGGTAATAAATCCTTCTTATATACATTAAAATTTTGACTTCTTGATTTTACAGAAAAACACTTTGTCATTTGATATATTTTATAGCCCATGGGCACCCCATGTATTGCAAGTGCAAAGTTTTCCCAAGTTGGTGTACATGTAATAAACACAACTTGAAAAAAATGTGATCTGCTGCTGTGCAAATTAAATGTACTAGACTGAAGAAGGGGCCTGAGTTGCCTCGAAAGCTTGCATATTGTAATCTTTCTAGTTAGCCAATAAAAGGTGTCATTTTGCTTGGCTTTTCTCTACATTCATAATGGCTAACACGGTACAACACCCTAGTACTACAGAGAAGGCTGAAGAAAGTTACTCCGTTTCCCCAGATTCTCATGAACATCTATAGATGCACTGTAGAGTAAAATGACACGCTGCACCACAAGCTGGTGGCAACTGTTCTGTGATAGGTAACAATGTTCTGCAATGAATGAGTGCTTAAAATAACCCAATTAATTCCTGCATTAATCAGTTGTTCCCATCCCTAAAGGATATTTATGTCACAACATATTAAAAGAAAACTCTTTCTACTGTGGCAAACCCCATAAAACCCAGTACCCTAATACCCAACAATATTGCATTCAATGCTGTAATAGCAGATTCTCCAACATTTTTACTCCAGGGTTATTAAAGGATAGCTTTGTTACTTTTGATGTCAAAAGTTATTTTTTCACAGTTATGCCATGTATTAATTTCCCTTAAAACTTTACTTTGTTAAGCATCATTTCTAAATGAAAAAGGCATCATCTGCCCCAGCAGCTTACAGAGCTGGTAATTACTTCCAACTTTGTTGTGTTACCATAAACATACCCTTGAAATGCCCAAGAAATATTTTCAGAAATCGGAGCCTTTGCCACATCAAAGTGAATGTGCTCAGTAAGTTTAACAGCTTTAGTTTCATGTTTCTTCTGGTGTCTCATAGATTTACACTGTAAGCTGCTGGGAGCAACACTCTTGTAATTTATAAAATAATGCTTCACTTAACAACACAAATTTTCAAGGAAAATTAAAAATATGCCATGATTGTGAAAAAAAACTTTCAAAATAGTAAGTTTGCTTTGTTGTATTTTATGAGCAAACACCAAGTGAATCCTTAAAAATCATATTGTTTAGAAGAGTTTAAATTGTTGTTTTGTATACTAGCTGTTGCAAAAAAAATAGACTATATTAATTAATTTCTGTTCCATAAATCAACAGGTACTAGTGACAACCTCTGGTATAGTATGTGCCTCTAAATAAACTGAACTATTTATTTTATGAAAAAATTGTAAATGTTTTTAACACATTACCATTTCAAATATTGCCATAATTGCTGAAACCAAGAGAGGCTAGTGTTAAATTAAAAAATGAACAAATTGTGATATTATAAATACAACATGGTCTAAATGGGGTAACGAGTTTGTAAGAATGCTGTGATGCATGCCAAGTTTTCTTTACAGAGAGTAGCATTTTGGCTTTCTCGCAAGATAATTTATTTCTCATTTCATCAAGTAAGTGTGAAGTTCCTCACTGTATACAGTAATGATGGGTGCATGACAGGTAAGCCTGTGCTACTTCAGCAAGTGTACTAGCATGACTTTTATTGGTCTGCCAGTAAATATGTGCCTTTTCACCTCTTGACAATTTTTCTTTACTATCTCATCATGCACCTCAAATAGTAAACAATAAATTACTTTCTTGCATAGTGTGTTTGTGCCAAGTTACTTGCATGCTACCTGTAGATAAAAATGTCAATCCTTGTAACTTGTATTTAAAACAAATGAAATGTCAATTATGTATGCCTTTTTATCATTATATTTTGGATATATTCATTTTCTTTCTCATCATCTTTATATATTGAGAAGACCTAATGTTAAAAGAAATAACATGATAGAGTTTTTTAAATGTATAAACATTGTAATTTACTTGAAAATGCAACTTATACTATTTGCTTAAATAATTAACTATAAAGATGTGGGCATGTTCTCTATTAGACATGTATTTAATGTAGGAATTGTTAATTTACTGCGAAGGAAATTATTGTTTGTGTACATTTTCTATATCTTTTCATATAGTATATAACCAGTTTTATACATTTGCATAATCATACTGTACATACTGCTATTAGAGAACAAAGGATTTCCCTTAGCTTTGTGTAAAACATGGCATAGCTTGAGTCAAGTGATACATTATGTACTTTACGTTTCTAACTTTCCTAGTAACTTTCCATAATCTATAGGCAGACTAACTACTTGTTAGCAGTCTTTCTTATCTATGTGTATATAAGCCCAGAAATGTCTTTGTCTAGTTAGAGTGGCTAAAATTAAACAGAGAGTTCACTTGCTGTTCTCCAATAGATTTATGGAATAAATAAATATTGTAATAGATAGCCTGGTCACAGACAGACACGACACCAATGTCCACAACACACGGTTTATTTACAACACTATTTACAACAGGCTCCAGCAACTCACACACGACTCCTCCAGTCCTTTGTCTCTCTACAGCCGCCTCCACTCCTCTCTCGCAAGCTCCGTCTTCCTCCTCCCGACTCCGGCTCCTCGAAGGGAGTGAGGCGGCCCCTTTTATCACGACCTGGATGTGCTCCAGGTGATCGGTGATGGTCTTCCGGCAGCACTTCCTGGTATGGCGGAAGTGGTGCCCTTGCACCCAGAAGCACTCCAGGCATACACAGATCCTGGAGCGGCAGCACTTCCTGGTGTGGCAGAAGCGCTGTCCTCCAGGGCTCAGGAACCATCCAGGCGCCCTCTGGGTTTGGCCACAGACCCCCACAGGGTTGAGCTTCCCAGCTCCGTATCCGTGGTCCTTGGTGGAAATCAGGGAGGCTGCCCCTTTGCGTCCAGGGAAGATATTGCCCCTTTCCCGGTCCTTCCCTGATCCATGAGTCCCAGTGGGGCAAGGTCCCTGGTCATCTGCGACAATATATATACACCAAGCCCTTTGCAGAGTGGCTTCAGTTTATTTACAAGTAATGCAAAACAGTACCTTGTATTGAGCATTGCAGCCATACACTACAGAGGCTAGGGCTCAGTCTGTACAGTATGTCACTGAACAGCTTCTAATATTAGTTTTTTTTTTTTAAGTTCTCACTCTCTGATCCATGTCAAAACCTTTTTTCTATTATTCACTGTAGTACATACATTTGCAATTATCATTAAAGAAAAGCATACTTCTCTTGTAAGCTTCTCAAAAGTTTCAAGTTAAAAGTGTATTTAATAAGTTCTCATTGGTTTACCCTGATGGTGGTTAGTAAAATGTTCAATTATTTTTCTTCCAGTTGCTACAATATCACTTATATGTTGATGGGAGTGCAGCCTTTTACTTACTACTAACTGGATCATATAAACCAAGAAAGTTAAACAAATCCATTGATCTATACTCTATACATCATGTTATATAATGTAAAATCCTTTTACCCATATTAATGGCTTCCGTACACTGTCTGGATGAAGATATTGACAAGTCCAATACGACTCTTAGATCCTTGTCATGAGATGTACTTTCAAAATTCAGACGTCCCATTGCATATTCAACTCTAACATTTTTACTTCCTGTGTGCAATACTTCTCATTTACTTACATTAAACTTTATCTACAATAAATCCATGCAGGCCTGCATACTGTCCAAGTCCCTATGTAAGGATTCAGCTGACTCTACATTATCTGCTATTCCATCTAGTTTGGTATCATTTGAAAACTTAACCAACTTACTATATATAATTTTATCTGTTTATGTGAATTGAAAAGAGTAGAGGATCCAGCATTGATAAGGGACCCCACTTTTATGATCACCTAATTCCGATAAGGCTCCTCAAACTATACGCCTTTGCTTTCTGTGTTTGAGACAATTTTGCACACATCTACACACTGCAACATAAATTCCCACTTATTTTAATTTGAGGCCTAGCAAAAATAAGGCTTCAGGATATTTACACTGTGGGAGAAAGGCAGAGCTCTTAGAAGAAACTCACTGGAGTTGGACAATGTGGTCAACCTTTGATTATACTTCACTAGAATATAATTGCACTTACATCATATAAAACTAAAAGGTACCATCTTGGTTTTTCTATGACATAAATTAACACAAGTATTACAAAAATATATATTTAGGACTACTTCTGAAATGTAATCCATAGACTAAATGTTATCCTAAACTCAACAATACTCCAAAAATTACAAAAATATTTGATATTATTCTGTTGAACTTGTGAACTATTTTATTAAACTACTAAATCAGTATATATAGCTGTAATTCCAGTTCATCTTAATACAGCAATATCTATAAATAAATAATTTAAACTAAAAATAAAATCTTAAATTGCAAGTTAAACTTTCCAAAGCACAAAATGTAAAGGAAATAAAATAAAAATAACAAATATAACAATAAACAGTAGCCATTTTTTACTATGTTGCTTCCTTTAGTGGGTAGAGGCAAGGTTATTATAGTTAACAAAAACTAAAATCAAAACTGAAACATTTGATAAAAAACTTTTTCGTAAACAGAAATAAAATAATTAACAAAACCGAAATGAAAAACTAAAACTAAACAAAACTATTAAAGTAAATGGAAAGACTAACTGAAATAAAATAATAATTTACTAAAAATATTTTTAATTTTCATTTTTGAATAAATATTCTTGCCTTTAGTCTTTAACCCTTGTAACTTTTAACTCTAAAAGAGAAAGTCTTCTACCAGGAGCCACCCGCATATATTCAACCAGTGAGCGGCTGCTGGTGAAGGAGGGCGGGTGTTCACATAGCATTTACAGTAACACAGCAAACTTAACTGTGGCCACATAAAGACTGTGAAATAGAAAGCTATTTACTGTGCGATAACAGTGACAGTTCTTCAGGAGCTGATATTGACAGCAAGAGAAATTCTGGTTCAAGTGTTAGTGAAACGTACTAAGGTGATGATTTTGCTTTGAATGTGCTCAGTAGCTTTCAAAGTTAGTGTTCACTGAATCTCCGGGGCTCAAGAAAGAAGTATTAGATACAGATAATCCCTTACAGAATTTCAGTCTGTTCATAAATGATGACACGTTAGCTGTAATTCTGACTGAGCCAAAGATACAGTATGTACACAGCAACTATTAAATAGCAGCACACACTAAGCCAAATTCCAGGCTACATATGAGTCTGACGTCCATTATAATGTGCTGCTGCATCTCTTTGCGCTTCTTGTATATCGAGATGTAATTTAAACGGAAGTTGGAATATGCTGGTCAACAAAACCTTTACCGTATGGACAGAAAAATCACAAGTGAGTAACTTTTTTTTTTATTTATTTCTCAGGTGGCTGTGTTTTGTTGACAATAACCTGTCACTTTGCACAGGATAAATCCTTTTTGAAAATAAAACAGCACTGATCGAGAAATTGACATGGTTAACATATAAGAACAGGATAGTATTGATGACCAATCACTTTTGCTTTAAAAAGGTCATTTATGAATGAAGCGATACAAACCTTGTAAAATTACTGAGTTGGCAATGTCTCTACTGAACTACAGGTAGGTCGATGAAGAGAGTCTGCCAACAAGTGAAAAACTAAACACACTAATGTGTTCTTGTATCTGTTCTATATTTATTCATTTATCTTTTATTTAGTTTACATCACAGCTCAAAATACCTGATACAGTGGAACCTCGGGTCACAAACGTCTCGGACCACATGCAAATCGGGTTACGACCAAAAAGTTCGCCAAACTTTTGCATCGGTTCACAACCACGCACTTGGGTGACGAACAAGACAGTTTCCCTTCCGGTTTGTACGCGCCGATGATTTCCGCACGTATTCAGTCTCTCCCTATGCTTTCCTGTGCAGCGAGAGAGAGAGCGCGAGCGAGTGAGCGAGCAAGAGAGAGAGAGAGAGAGCGCGAGCAAGCATATATATACTGTATTTACATACAGCTTGTACGGTCCGGAACGGATTAATTGTATTTACATACGATCCTATGGGGGAAATTACTTCGGGTCACAACCAAATCGGGTTGCGACCAGAGTTTTGGAACGAATTACAGTCGTGACCTGAGGTTCCACTGTATTATGAAAATAATTTGGTAGCAGAATTATATTTTAAAATATTTGTCCCCCTTTTTCAATTTTTCTCTCTCTCTCAAAACAGATAGTTGAAATATAATATTCTTTTTGTTCTTAACATCAGCCATATCATACATATGGCATCCCAGGGATTTTTCTTTGCATCCAAACCTGCTGGGGTAGGCTCCAGATTTCCTGCAATTCTGCTCTGGATAAGCAGGTTTAGAAAATGTATATATTGTTCCTAATCTCAGATGCTGTCTTTGTTGTTTTGTGCCCATCCATACACCTATTACCTACTCTTACTCTGATCATTTATGGTTTACTGTTCTTATGTATGGGCTACTGCGGTGGGTTGGCACCCTGCCCGGGATTGGTTCCTGCCTTGTGCCCTGTGTTGGCTGGGATTGGCTCCAGCAGACCCCCGTGACCCTGTGTTCGGATTCAGCGGGTTGGAAAATGGATGGATGGATGGATGGATGTATGGGCTATTCAAGTCTCACTACCCCTAATCTTGACATGATATGCTTGTGTTTCTTTGTTTTCCTCAATACAGCTAGGTGGGGTCTGCACTCTAATTCAAGCCTAAGAGTCCTGTTCTTCCTAAGCTCCCATGATTTTCATGACCACACCTGTCAGAACACAGTAGGATCTAATTTCTGATTTTTGATATCTTTTCAGGCCTGCAGGTGCCAACATTCTGTCTATAAATTTTGCATGCCTGAGATGGATTCAGAGATCAATACAGCTGGTAGAAAATAACAAAGCTCAGTATGGGAGATTTTTTAATACAATATTGAAGGCATTAATTGTAAGCACATTGTCTGGGAGCAGGATAGAAAGTAAAAAACCATCAAACCTTAAAATTCACCTAAACTGCATTGCAAATTGGCCCATTCTGGGAAAGAAAAGGAAAAGATGAAAAGTGCCAACAGTCAGCGCACATTTGTTTGGGACAAATGACATAGAAAATATTTTAAAAATTATAAAATTGTTCATATTCCGTATCTGGTTTTGATTATGCTTGTTTTTATCAGACAAAAACAAAACCAGATAGTAAACCATGTAGTGTAGTAAGATTTCACTAACATTAAACTTATATCCAAACCCATTGATGGTATTGACACAAAACTAAACTCCACAGTAGCTCTTTAACCACACCATAATTACTAAAACTAAAACTGAAATTAATAGATATAAAAATAAAACTGAAATTTCTTTGTGAAATAAAAACTAAATTAAAACTAAAAATACACGATGAAGGAAAACTAAAACTAAAGTGAATTTCCAAGTAAGTTCAGAAAATCTATATAGAAATAAAAACTAATATAAAAAGGCAAAACTATAATAACCTTGGTTAGAGGTAGTTGACTAGTTTGAGGTTAGTGTCAGTGTTTCCTGTGTTCTTGGCACACAGGTCTGGGATGGCAAATCTTTAATGGAGCACATGTTCTATTTTCTATTTTGTGGATATTCATAAAATTTTCCCCGAAGATATTGTTTATAGTAGATGGTGTAAGGAGGTGACTGGCTATCAAGACATTACCACTAGGATTTCACATGGCAGGGAAAATCCTGAGAAGTTTTTTCAGGCAAGAGAGAGAGAGCCACCTTGCAGCAGGAAAGATACTGCACATTGCAGATTGGGAACATAATGACCACCAGATGGAGGTAGACCTTACATATGTACTGTGTGCTTTGGTAGGCCAGTCGGTAGGAGCACTAGCAAGCAAGAAAGCAGGAAAGAAAGAAAGAACCAGACATGGCAACACATCCTAGTCAATAGAGGCTATACAGTCACAGCAGGAAACATATGCAACTGGAGAGAGAGAGATGCCAAGTGAAATCAGGATTGTCTAAGGAGCAACAGCTGAGATTTATAATAATAATAATGCATTTTATTTATAGAGGCACTTTACATTAGCAGTAAATCTCAAAGTGCAACATAAAAAGTTAAACAAAGGCAAGGCAAGATAAAAACAGAGATAAAACAACAATAATTACGGCATTCTTGTTAATAAGCTTTCCTAAACAGAAAAGTCTTTAGCTGTTTTTTAAAACAGCCCACAATCTGCTGTGTTCTTAGGCTCTCTGGTAGGCCATTCCAGAGCCGTGGAGCAGTGGCTGCAAAGGCTTAGTCTCCCATTGTATGAAGTTTGGTCACAGGGGGGCAAAGGCGGTAGGTATTTGTAAAACGGAGGTTTCTTGTAGTGGATTGTAGTATAAGGAGTTCCTTAAGATATTGTGGAGCATTTCCATGGATACACTGGTGAGTAAACAAACAGAGTTTGTATTCTATACGGAGATGGATAGGGAGCCAATGAAGTGATCGAAGGATTTGTGAAATGTGTTCATATTTCCGCACCCTCATCAGGATTCTTGCAGCACTATTTTGAATTTGTTGTAGCTTTTGAAGGCTCTTGTTGGGTATCCCGATGAGGAGTGCATTACAATAGTCCAGTCTGGATGAGACAAAGGCATGAACCAGCTTTTCAGCATCACAAAGGGAGAGGTAGGGACGGAGTTTGGCTATGTTTCGCAGATGAAGGAATGCAATTTTACAAAGGTGATGGATATGTATATCAAATGACAGATGGGAGTCTAACTTGACACCCAGATTTGTAACAGAAGGGGAGAGGGTAATGGTACGGTCAGAAAAGGAAATACAATTTACCGAGGAACGAAGTTGATGGGGGGTGCCAATTAAAAGAGCCTCAGTTTTGGTACTGTTCAGCTTGAGGAAGTTCTTGGACATCCAGGCCTCAACCTCATCCAAGCAAGAGGAAAAAGTTGATGGAGGTGTAAGAGAAGTCGAATTCAGTCTCACGTAGAGCTGCGTATCATCGGCATAGCAATGGAATGAAACTCCATGCTTGCGGATGATGTGACCCAGAGGTAGTATATAGATATTAAAGAGGGTTGGCCCAAGGACTGATCCTTGTGGGACCTCACAGGTGACAGTGTGGGTATGAGATTTAGCATCCACCAAGGCCACATACTCAGTCCTGTCTGTAAGATGGGACTCGAACCACTCCAAAGCAATGCCAGAAAGTCCAAGTGTATAGTAAAGATGATGAAGGAGAATATTATCAAATTCAGCTGTAAGGTCCAGGATTTCTAATAAATAAATCATTATCACTCTATTGCCTTGTAGCAACAATACCTAGTGAGATATCTAATACACTGCAATACAGTGGTGTGAAAAACTATTTGCCCCCTTCCTGATTTCTTATTCTTTTGCATGTTTGTCACACAAAATGTTTCTGATCATCAAACACATTTAACCATTAGTCAAATATAACACAAGTAAACACAAAATGCAGTTTTTAAATGATGGTTTCTATTATTTAGGGAGAAAAAAAATCCAAACCTACATGGCCCTGTGTGAGAATATAATTGCCCCCTTTTTAAAAAATAACCTAACTGTGGTGTATCACACCTGAGTTCAATTTCTGTAGCCACCCCCAGGCCTGATTACTGCCACACCTGTTTCAATCAAGAAATCACTTAAATAGGAGCTGCCTGACACAGAGAAGTAGACCAAAAGCACCTCAAAAGCTAGACATCATGCCAAGATCCAAAGAAATTCAGGAACAAATGAGAACAGAAGTAAATGAGATCTATCAGTCTGGTAAAGGTTATAAAGCCATTTCTAAAGCTTTGGGACTCCAGCGAACCACAGTGAGAGCCATTATCCACAAATGGCAAAAACATGGAACAGTGGTGAACCTTCCCAGGAGTGGCCGGCCGACCAAAATTACCCCAAGAGCGCAGAGACGACTCATCCGAGAGGTCACAAAAGACCCCAGGACAACGTAAAAAGAACTGCAGGCGTCACTTGCCTCAATTAAGGTCAGTGTTCACGACTCCACCATAAGAAAGAGACTGGGCAAAAACGGCCTGCATGGCAGATTTCCAAGATGCAAACCACTGTTAAGCAAAAAGAACATTAGGGCTCGTCTCAATTTTGATAAGAAACATCTCAATGATTGCCAAGACTTTTGGGAAAATACCTTGTGGACTGATGAGACAAAAGTTGAACTTTTTGGAAGGCAAATGTCCCGTTACATCTGGCGTAAAAGGAACACAGCATTTCAGAAAAAGAACATCATACCAACAGTAAAATATGGTGGTGGTAGTGTGATGGTCTGGGGTTGTTTTGCTGCTTCAGGACCTGGAAGGCTTGCTGTGATAGATGGAACCATGAATTCTACTGTCTACCAAAAAATCCTGAAGGAGAATGTCCGGCCATCTGTTCGTCAACTCAAGCTGAAGCGATCTTGGGTGCTGCAACAGGACAATGACCCAAAACACACCAGCAAATCCACCTCTGAATGGCTGAAGAAAAACAAAATGAAGACTTTGGAGTGGCCTAGTCAAAGTCCTGACCTGAATCCAATTGAGATGCTATGGCATGACCTTAAAAAGGCGGTTCATGCTAGAAAACCCTCAAATAAAGCTGAATTACAACAATTTTGCAAAGATGAGTGGGCCAAAATTCCTCCAGAGCGCTGTAAAAGACTCATTGCAAGTTATCGCAAACGCTTGATTGCAGTTATTGCTGCTAAGGGTGGCCCAACCAGTTATTAGGTTCAGGGGGCAATTACTTTTTCACACAGGGCCATGTAGGTTTGGATTTTTTTTTCTCCCTAAATAATAAAAACCACCATTTACAAACTGCATTTTGTGTTTACTTGTGTTATATTTGACTAATGGTTAAATGTGTTTGATGATCAGAAACATTTTGTGTGACAAACATGCAAAAGAATAAGAAATCAGGAAGGGGGCAAATAGTTTTTCACACCACTGTACATGAATTAATGAAAGGCTACTTTAAAGAGTATATTGCCCAAATGACTAACTTACAAGCGACACTGAACTTGAAACATACTGTATTTGCTCTACTAAACTGCATAATGTGGAGTAACATACAGTATATATTACTGCACTGCATTTTTTCAAATATGGCATATAATGGAACTGGTAATTCATCTCTTTGAGCTTTACTTGTATGGTTTGCAATTGAGGAGGACCTTTCTTTTTTTTTCCTTCTTCAAACAATGAAGTCACTCAGTTATCACGGAATGGTGTGCTGTTCAAACTATGATTTAACTTTAGTTTGTAGTCTCGATGATGTGGCAAGCTCTGTCAATGTCTGTATTTCTCAACTACTGTAGTGTTTGCCTTTTGGTAAAAATACTGCTAAAAGTACTGCTGATATTTTCCCCACCTAATTTCTTTATGAGGGATTTTTTCCCTGTAACACCCCATATTTATCTGTTTAAAGCTAATCAACTAAGGTTCACAGTAATTATTGATTGGAATTTACTATATTCTCAGAGCATGGGGATGGCATTCAAGTTCTATAGCATGCAACTAAGTTATTCTCCAAATAAATCCCACATTACAGTTTTGGAAACTGCTATATTATACAGTGGGGCAAAAAAGTATTTAGTCAGCCACCAATTGTGCAAGTTCTCCCACTTAAAAAGATGAGAGAGGCCTGTAATTTTCATCATAGGTATACCTCAACTATGAGAGACAAAATTAGATAAAAAATCCAGAAAATCACATTGTCTGATTTTTAAAGAATTTATTTGCAATTTATGGTGGAAAATAAGTATTTGGTCACCTACAAACAAGCAAGATTTCTGGCTCTCACAGACCTGTAACTTCTTCTGTAAGAGGCTCCTCTGTCCTCCACTCGTTACCTGTATTAATGGCACCTGTTTGAACTCGTTATCAATATAAAAGACACCTGTCCACAACCTCAAACAGTCACACTCCAAACTCCACTATGGCCAAGACCAAAGAGCTGTCAAAGGACACCAGAAACAAAATTGTAGACCTGCACCAGGCTGGGAAGACTGAATCTGCAATAGGTAAGCAGCTTGGTGTGAAGAAATCAACTGTGGGAGCAATTATTAGAAAATGGAAGACATACAAGACCACTGATAATCTCCCTCGATCGGGGGCTCCACGTAAGATCTCACCTCGTGGGGTCAAAATGATCACAAGAACGGTGAGCAAAAATCCCAGAACCACACGGGGGGACCTAGTGAATGACCTGCAGAGAGCTGGGACCAAAGTAACAAAGGCTACCATCAGTAACACACTACGCCGCCAGGGACTCAAATCCTGCAGTGCCAGACGTGTCCCCCTGCTTAAGCCAGTACATGTGCAGGCCCGTCTGAAGTTTGCTAGAGAGCATTTGGATGATCCAGAAGAGGATTGGGAGAATGTCATATGGTCAGATGAAAAAACTCTACTCGTCGTGTTTGGAGGAGAAAGAATGCTGGGTTGCATCCAAAAAACACCATACCTACTGTAAAGCATGGGGGTGGAAACATCATGCTTTCGGGCTGTTTTTCTGCAAAGGGACCAGGACGACTGATCCGTGTAAAGGAAAGAATGAATGGGGCCATGTATTGTCAGATTTTGAGTGAAAACCTCCTTCCATCAGCAAGGGCATTGAAGATGAAATGTGGCTGGGTCTTTCAGCATGACAATGATCCCAAACACACCGCCCGGGTAACGAAAGAGTGGCTTCGTAAGAAGCATTTCAAGGTCCTGGAGTGGCCTAGCCAGTCTCCAGATCTCAACCCCATAGAAAATCTTTGGAGGGAGTTGAAAGTCCGTGTTGCCCAGCGACAGCCTCAAAACATCACTGCATGGAGGAATGGGCCAAAATACCAGCAACAGTGTGTGAAAACCTTGTGAAGACTTACAGAAAACGTTTGACCTCTGTCATTGCCAACAAAGGGTATATAACAAAGTATTGAGATGAACTTTTGTTATTGACCAAATACTTTTTTTCCACCATAATTTGCAAATAAATTCTTCAAAAATCAGACAATGTGATTTTCTGGATTTTTTTTTTCTCATTTTGTCTCTCATAGTTGAGGTATACCTATGATGAAAATTACAGGCCTCTCTCATCTTTTTAAGTGGGAGAACTTGCACAATTGCACAATTGGTGGCTGACTAAATACTTTTTTGCCCCACCGTATAAAATAGGTTGGATATGTCACCACACCCCTTAATTAGATCTGGTATAACTAGATGCTTGCTATATTACACAACAGGTCAATTGATCTCACTTGAGTTCAACTATAATGACAAACAGTAAAGACTATTGTTAAGGTCGCCCGTACAATATGGATGACTGAACAAGGTGGAGACTTATCAGATATACTAACAACAATCCAGTGAAAACACTGAAAAGTGTTATAGGCATTTATATAAAAGAATGGCTGATATGTGCTTCCTAACCATTTTAATAATGCAGTGCTGACCTCTCATGTTCCAGGGGAGGTATTGCCTTGCCCTGAACATGCCCTCTCCCCCAGTCCTTCAATCATGGGGGTGTCCCAGCCAGGCAAAGACCCTGGCTGTCAGCCACACTGTATGCTTCAATTTTAAGCTATTAAGCCAAAATGTGTTCATTTTGAAACAGAGTGTAGACTTGTACTTTACCCACACACAGACAGACATGCATAATATGTAATGCAATCCATTCTTTTCACACTTTTGCCTTCTTGTCAAATATGAATAAAACAATTGTCTCCTGATGTATATACTATTTTGAAATAATACGCAAGAACCATTTAAGTAAAAAATTCTTTTTTTTCTTATTATTTTGCTAACTTGCACAAATTATCAATCACAAACTTGATCAAAATACACTGATTAAATACAGTAAGTGAGATGGGAAAGTGTGTTTTAAGTGTATTTCAGGATGAATGAGCTAACTTACCGGACAACAAATGTTGACTGCTTTCTATCACTTTATCAGATACTGGAAGCTGTTAAAATTATATCAACAATACTATCCAACATCTTCCTCATGCTGTGCAACACATTGACATAAGCACATTTTCATTTTTGCTTTCATGAGTGTCATCATTGAACAAGTATACAGGTAATGCTTATCCTGGGATACATTTCTAACTTATTCACTTAGGTTGAAAGAATATTTTTCTGTTTTTCTAGCATGCAAACTAGATGCTCTACTGTACACTGTACTTCTGTTCTAATACTATATTCACTGTCAAGAAACACAGAAATGATGCCTGGAAATAAATTACATGTACAACTTTATGTAATCTTCATGAAATGAATGCCTTTCCAGAGCAACTTTGATAAAATGTAACAAAACCATCCACATTAAACTGAATAAATCCTTGTACTTCAAGCACACAAGATAGACGGATGCATTTTAATAAAAAGACAGTAGTAATACATAACTGATCAGTAGTTCTTCAACCATTGATATGCAAAAGAAAGGAAATGAGAGGCCAATTTATAGAAGACTATAATTATATGCCACTATAGTCGATCAAAGCCCTGAAAACATAAAAGTGATCCTGTCATTTAGTATTACATACTGTATGCCACCAACATACAATAATGACAATGTTCCTGACTGTTTTGCCTTGCAATGTAAATTAGTAAATGGTAATAACCTTGGCAGAATCTGACTAGGGTAGTGGTTTTCATGTTCAATCCTGGGGTCCCCTTGTGGCCACAGCGTTTTTATTTTATCTGATTTCTGCTTTTAATTGGACTCCTAAACTAATTAAGTAAGCTGTTATTTCCCAGTTTCTATTCATTGGTGTCAATTCACAAATTTCTAAACTGATTTTTCTAAAATGTACTGTAATGTACAGTAGCAAAAATATATGTATGCTAGTTGGAGATAACTTAGTGTTTTTTCATCTTACTTTTAAGATTTTCATCAACGTCATTATGATTTTCTGATCACTACTGGGTATGACGTTGTTGTCTGCTCTGCTCAATTTTAATTGCCCTTATAAATATACAATTAAGCAACAAACTCCAGGAAACTGGTGGATTAACAGGTAAACAACAAAAAATTAAAACTATGAAAAAAAATAATATATCTTAATTTCTTTTAAATGTAAATCTCATACTACTACTCATACTACACAGCTGTATGCCCAGTGGTAGTCCACACAACATAACATAATGAAAAGGCCACCAAATGTTATTGGAGGTCTGCAGCTACACTGACTAAACTGGATAAACTGCTCTAGGGTAAAAAAAGCAACATGCAATTTACATTATTCAATATTTAAAAGACTAACACTGCTATATACTAGCTTTTTACCACTCCACTTACATTATCCTTTGTTTCAAGAACAATAATATACCAAGAATCAAATATATAAAATTAAAATACCTGCCATAATACATTGTAAAATGATTTTTCATATGGAAAAGCATCATAAACCTTTCACTTTATACTGTATTAGCCTAACATTATATGAAAAACGTGAGGTTCATTCATTCATGATACTAAATTCTCCAATGATACTAAGTGAAAACAAGCCAAGAAAATTTCAGTTCTCTAGGAGCACTGATGAACTGATGGAAAAACAGAGAAAAGTTTCAATTTACACATATCTTTCTCCCTTCCACTGGATATAACTATAACTTATAATGCTGCTTGAATATGCTTATTATATACATCACACTGAAAACAGTAATACTGTCTTTACCAACTCAGACATCAGTGTTTACAATGTCTGGAAGAGATCAGAAGTAGGACCCTAACATTCAAAAACTAAAAGGCATTACAAAAGCATATACTGGAGACCCTTTAAAATATATTGAATAGAACCAGGAAACCTGCTTCTAAACACAGTTATGGTTAAATGTGCACATATAAGCAACAGTAAAAGCACAATGGGATAATAAAGATTAAATATTTTTATGATTACCGTGTATGACACTTAGGTACTGTATAATATGTTTAGGAGGAAAAAAGACTATTATGGATATAACCATAAGAAACACATCATCAGCTGTCAGAAAGGCAATTAGTACTTAACAGACTGACACAGTAACTGGGTGCAACTTTCAGTTTAAACAGTTATGCTACTGACACCTGTTCCAGCAGTACTACTTTCGTTTTCCAGTTTTTTGATCAACATGTGTCTCAACAAAAATCCAAATAAAATTAGTAAGTAAAAAAAGTAAAAAAAGCAAGTATAGAAGATAGATAGATAGAAGTCTGTTTGTTCCAAGAGAGAAATTTGGCTTTTTACAGAAACTCAATAAATAAGTAAACAAATAAATACATGAAAATTATGACAAATACACACAAGAATTACTAAAAGAGAAAGAAAACTAAAAATAAAAAAAAATTTGATCTGGCTAAAGGAAAAAAGAATAGAAACAGTCACAGTGAGGCATTATAAAGGTGTACAGCTGTGGGTATAAAGGAAACCCAACAGTGTTTCTTCGCATACTTCTGTTGAATAATTTGTTGGCTGAAAGTCCTCAATGGCCTTTTTAACTCTGGCCAATCTGGAAGCTTATCTTTTTTTTTAGTAATTCTGATGTGCATTTCAGAGTGGATTGTGTTTTTTTGTTATAATATTTATTTATTGAGCTTCTGTGTAAACAAAATAAAATTTCTTCTATTTAAACTGCACAAACCTGAATAGAAAAATCATCACTAAACAGAAAACTGTAGTGGCAATTATATATCTGATCAAAAAAGGACGATTTTAAAGCAACATGTTGCTCAAAATGTCAAAACACTGCTTCAGTTTATACATTTTCTAATCTTTTCTGTACAGACTTAAGACACCAGAGTCTATTGGACAACAAAAAGTAGAAACCAATCCAACACACGTACAACACAAAATACACTTACGTATACAAGGTCAATTGGCATAAAGTAGGCAGTTTCTTACCATAGAATTCAGAAAAATAACTACTTGGGTGCAATTGCAATCAAAAATATAAACTGTCTACTGCAACTGTATGTGCTATTAATCATCTACAGTATGTACAAAGACTCCCAGACACACAACACAACTTGAAGTATCCAACAGATTAACAACAACACCAATTGTTTATATAGCATATTTTCACATCAAAAGTATGAGTGTGCTTTACAGTGGGTTAAAGAAAATATTATAATTACAAAGAAAATATCTAAATAATTTTCTTTATTTTTTATGTTTATCAAAATTAATACAAATGCATACAATTCAGATAAACAAACAAGTAACTGAAGAGTCATTAAGTACAACTTAAAATGCTATTATTTAAACTCATTGTTTTTAAGTCTCAAACAGTTATAACAGTAAGTTCAATACTATGGCCAGGTGACCAGGGAGATGGTGACTGAAAATAAAAACTCCAGTAACCAAAAAAAACTATGTAAACAAGGATGTCACAATAACAAAACCATTGTGTTTTTAGGAAAGGCCAGCATTCCCTATATTTTGTTGCGGACGGCCAGGATGCGATTATTATGGAAGGACCTAGGGACAGAGTGTGGTGAGGGCATTATATACCCCTGGACGTTAGAGGGCAGCCCCCCTGGATTGCTGTGGCTCCACGATTCCCGCAGGGTTCACTGGGAGTTGGAGTTCGCTGAAGTCTTGTTGGGTTCTATGGATGTCACCAGGGAGAGCTGTGGGATCGGCAGAGCCCTTCTTGGCAAGAATACCACCATACCCAGAAGTGCTGCCAGAAGATCATCACCGGACACCTGGAACACTTCTGGGTACACTATAAAAGGAGCCATCCACCACTACTCTGGGAACCAGTGAATGGGATGGAGGTGGACAAAGCTTGCCAGAGGAGGAGGAGCCTGAAAACAAACTTACTTTCAAGACGAAAGACTGTTAGCTACACCTAGTGGGCTTATACACAGTTGTGGAGGTGGATTCCAAGAAACAGAATTGGGGCTAAACCTTATGGTCCATGTTGGTGTGCACAGCTCAATCACCCATGCAAAATGCTGAGGTAAAATAATTACTCTCTATGACTGTGTAGTGTACATTATCTTAATAGAACAGATTACACTAGGTTTTTAAATGACTTCCATCAAACTACCCAAAATAATGTCAAGAGAGCTGAAAATTGCAAGTACAAGTTAAAATATTCAAAACAGTGATGCTTTACGAATAATACATCACTTAGAACACATCAGGCCTTCTTACCTATCACATAATGTGTTTCTTAATTTCTAAACTGTGTTTTTAACGTATGACATGAACATACACAAGTATTTCTTAGTAGATACTTATGGTGGTTGTATGTACGGTACTGTATGTACAGTATATCACCCTGTTTATATCAAATACACAAAAACAACAGTCACCAAATTCTGCTCCTCCACCATTTGCAATCTCTTTGAAATCTTTAAGGGTTAACCTGTTAACCTATTCTTTTAATATATACTTAAAATATCATTAGCTTTGTGCATTTTAAATTAACATTTACTTGTATTACCACTAATTGAAATATACAAGGTGTCCATAAAGTATGTGTGCAATTTAAACTATGTAAAAAATATTAGAAACCTTGATGTTTCTAGTTTTCTTTTGTCTTTAGAAGTTTTATTTTTAGAACTTTAACTTAAAAATTACTTATTTTTCAGAATCACTGTTGACCCACTGTGGAGGATTATTATGCACGACTAACTTTCTGTCACCAGTTCAACAAAAAACTTAGCAGTAACGATGCATTTTTGAGTAATTTAATGATCTCCGATGAAGCAACATTCCACATTAGTGGCAAGGTCAACAGGCACAACTGCTGTAAATTGGGGAACTGAAAATCCACATGAGTCTGTTGAACATTGAAAGAGATTCTCCCTAAGTTAATGTGTGGTGTGCTTTGGGAAAAATTGAGTCGTAGAGCCATTCTTTTTTAAAGGGTGTGTTGTTAATAGTGATAGCTATATTGAAATGCTGCAAAATTACTTTGTTCATCAACTTGAACAATTAGGACTGGTAGAGAATACAGTGTTTCAACAAGATGGTGCTCCTTGTCACTTTGCTTTGCATGTTAGACAGTTTCTACATGAGAAATTCCCTAACAGATGGATTGGACAAGGTGGACCATTTTCTTGGCCTCCGCGCTCACCAGATTTCGCTCCACTGGATTTCTTTTTATGGGGACATGTGAAAACTAACGTTTATTCAACCAAACCTTGATCTTTAGAAGACTTGCAAGCTAGGATAACTGATGTGATTGCAAGTGTTACTGAAAATCAGCTTGAAAATGTTTTCCAAGAACTACAGAATCGTATTACCCTTTGTATTAGTAATGATGGTGGACATGTTGAAAATTAACAAGAACAATAAAAAATGTAAGTTTTCTTCTTTCTAATCCTTTTTACAGATTCTATCACATATACTTACAAAGTTACAACTATTTTAAATTGCACACGGACTTTATGGACACCCTGTATGTTAAAGAAAATGTACATACCGTACAGCATTTACTTTATTATTTAATTGTATCTGGTGTTTTATCTAATTATATATATTTAAAAATATGTACTTATTTCCTCTGTTACTGAGTATCTTTTCATGCAGTCATCAGCTCCACAAAACAAAAACACCTTGGTCTGTTTTTAGACTCTTCATTCTCCTTTCTTCATTTACTAAAACTTGGTAGACTATTTTCCTGGTCATTCATTGCCATTTCAGTACTCTCCAAGTTTACTTCATGTTCCGTGCTAACTTGCAATTGTCTCAGTCTATAAGCCATACCATCCATCCATCCATTTTCCAACCCGCTTAATCCAAACACAGGGTCACGGGGGTCTGCTGGAGCCAATCCCAGCCAACACAGGGCGCAAGGCAGCACTGCTACAAATTTTATAAACTTTGCTCTTTAATTCAAGTGAGGCTGCTTTCAGAAGTAAAAATTGTGGGACACCTTCAGAATTACTAGAACAGGGTCTCTGTTGTGAAATGTAACAAAATGGAAACCTAGGTTTAAAAGTCTCTGCCATCACTTAAATTAATTGTTATTAAAATTATCCAATTTTCAGAAACAAATGGTTGTTTGTTACAGGAACATGTAGTCATGGGAAGGGAGGTCAAAACAAGGAAACCGATTAAAAATGTTTGTTTATACGAGGGAGGACACAGTAAAGTCAGACAGATAAAAATGTAAATCCCTTGTTGGCTGAAACAAGCTTCACCACCAAATAACTGAACAAAGGTTCTGTGCCCGATACCCAAATTAAGTAATACAGTAATAGATATACCTTGAACAAAATGTATACGCCTAATCCATCTGCAAGAACAGAAATATAAGTAATACATCAGGTAAGCCGAACTGTGCATTGCAACTGAAAGTTCTTTAACGTGGACCTGAAGGGTGGGGATGTGCTGCATGTTGGTTGTATATTTAAGTATGACAGTACAACTACTGCTATAAATGTGAATGCTTAACGTTATATTTTTTAAACAGTATTCTCGAAGCTTATATAATAGGAAGTGTTAATATCCCTTTAAAACCGATGACCAGTCATTACAGAACGCAGTATAAGGCAGTGTGGATGCCTGGGTGGGTGGCTGCGCGGTGGTCCACTCCTTCGGGGACCGTCGTGATTTGTCACCGCGTCCCCTACAGGTGAGAAGAAGCGCGTTGGTAGACTTGCTTTCCTGACTCTGAACAGCGGCTTGTGCATCGCTGTCTCAGCCGTGTGACACGTCGCTTTTTTACTTAAACGAGTCCGAACGCCCAATGTCAAAGATTTAAAACATAATGAATGAGTCGAACCCCCCTTTTGTTTCTTACCTGTTCATTACATTGCCATAGCGCCGCAGATCTGTCCTTCGTATAATAACAGTTGCAAGTGTCACGCCGGGATCCTTTACTGTCATCTATTCAAGCTCTTCTCCACGCTGGTATCTAATGAAAACTTTTTCTTTTTTTATTAATATGCCACACCATGTGCTGCCTCCTTAGCCGCAATTAAAAAATCCGTCATCGGTTCCGGGTGTAAGTAGCACGGTGTAACTGTCAGTGCCAACAACTGAGAAGTAATTACTCTGAGAGTGTTTTTTTTTTTTTTTTGGATCCTCCTGAGGCACTAAGAGATCAGGTTAACACTTCGTCTTTTTTCCTTCCCTCCCCGCCTCTTTGATCTCCAGGAAGTTTGAAGAAGTGTTTGGTAGTTGTCGAAAGTGGGCCACGTGACCCGAGCATTGTGGGAAAGACAGGAGTTGTCGCGGGTGAGGAAAGGCAGTTGAGGAAACTTCAGCGCAGCGGCTCCTTCAGTTTCACAGTCGTAGTTTACATCTCTCTCAGTGCTGTCTTGAGTTTTCTTATTGAAAAATAACAAGTCCTGGCAATTCAGTCAAAAACACAAAGATAACGCAGAAAGACTATAAATGAAATCAAGCAGGTAATCATTAAAAGAAACATAAAGGTTAATCTGTATTACCGATAAAAAGTAAGTAAAAGCAGATGTCTGAAGTGTTTTCAACCTTTAAATGTGTGTTAATAGCTTTGCTCTTTGTAAATAAATTTCGTAAAAGCGTTATAGTTGATGTAAACGTGAATATCGTATTTATCACTTAGTTTTACTTTGTAACGGATTCGTGTATTAATGGTGCCGTGTAAAGTAAGACCTGATGGATGGAAGGAATGAAGTTGAGTCAGCAATGATAGCATAATTCGGGCCTGCAAAATTAAACTTATAATATTGAATAGTGTAGTCATAAACGCAATAAACACATATAATTAGAAAGTTTCCATCACGTTATATTTAAGTACAAAATTAAGAAATGTAATTAAAATTCAACAGATCTCACGACGTATTCATGTATGCAATATTGTTCAAAATCAATTTAACTTAAAATATTTTAAACATACAGTAATATGTAAAGATAGCAACAATACACATATATTAACTTACATTTAACTTCTCCAACTTACATTTAACTTCTCCATTTTTTTTTTTTTTTAATGATCCAAAACTTTCTTAGGTGGCCCATCGTTTGTAGTGTACACTTTTTCAAGTGCATCCCTATAGATCATCCTGAAGTTGTCTGCCGTCATACTGACACCCCAACATTCCAGATATCAACCTTTCATGTCCTTGATATCCTGATGGAATCTTTCACCCTGCTTTTCATTCACCGCTGCAAGCTTTTCAGGGAAAAATTCCAAATGCAAATCCAAAATGTGAATTTTGAGACTCTTGTTTTAGCCCAGTTTCTTAACTAATGCATTTTTCCCAATTTCTTTATAATTTGGATTTTTATCATTACCTAAAAAGTTAGAAATTACTTCTTTAAATGATACCCACACATTTCATTCCAGGTTATTCTTCATTTTTTTTTAATAATACCAGGTCCGCAATAAATTGCCCTGTTTCAATTTAACCTCAGAATTACCCCAGAGGTTTAGTCACAAATACATAAAACAGCATCCATCTGTTAAGAAACTACTTCATTAAACCAAGCTTAATACAAAGCAGTGCTATCAGCACTTTATGTGGGTCCACCAAGCTAATTCTGATGATGATTTTGGCATCAAACTTAAGCTTTTTTGTAGCTGGCCATTTCTTCTGATCCCAATGTATATTTTTTGCTCTGCTGTCCCACTCACAGAGAAATGTGTATGCTCAGACTGCTGATCCAGTAAGATATACATACATATCTTTCAGGTCCACACATATGAAAAACCAGTGTTCATTGTGGCTAATAATTGTTAAAAATATAACTGTTTTGATTTAAACATAATTTTAATATTAGAAAATATAAAATTCAAAAAAGTTAGAATTAAAATGTAAATTTTATAATTAATGATATTGCGAAAAGAATAAAAAAATGTAATTGACAGCTTAAAATGTGTTTTGTGAGAAAGTGATACATGATAGAGAAAAATGGTTTTCATTTTTTAATTTAGCGCCCCAACCTTAAAAATCACATGAACCAATCAAAGCAATTTTTTCAACGTTCACTTGTGGTCAGATTATTATTATCCATGTGTTTCCTGAATCTGCTTTTTCTTTAGATAAAGGAAACTAGAGGTTAGCTCTGATAGTTACAGACATAAGGTAGGAACTCCACCTGAGCTGTATACCTGTTCAATTTCAAGCCATACTAACAATGTGCCAGTTTAGATGTAATAGTTATAACCTAATGTGTTTATCACAGGATGTGTGGGGAAAGCTAGTGTACTTGTATAAAACCTATGAGAACAGGAAAATTTCACACAGGGGATGTTTCCCTTCCCAGTTATAGAAAGAAAATCTGTCTGACCTTCAATGACTGAACCTACCTAATTCATTTCAGAGTCTTGGAAGCTTATTTGGGAGTAAGGCAGGAATCAGTGCTGGATTGGATGCCATTCCTTTGCAGTTCACGCTCATGTACACACTGATACTCACCCATACTTGTCCTTTTTAGATTTATCATTTAAGCTAATAGACATGTTTTTGGGGTGGGTGAAGAAGACCAGAGTACTGGGAGATATGATGGACAAATTATTGGAATGTAAAATTTGATCACATTTCATAATCTATAGTCAACCCCTGTTTGATCAGTTAATAAATATCAATTGTAGTGCAACACAAACCTTCAACCTGTATAGTTATTACAACTCCCTTAACAGTTTCTTAGGCTTAAGTGGTCAATTAACATATTTACCTATATTGCTGTTATTGCGTGAATTATTTTCCAAGATCTTCAAAATTAACACATCATCTACATCTAACTTAACCCACTGTAAATAATGGCATGTATGGGTATATGCTTGTTCTCCTGAAGATGGCGTACTGTAGGTAGATTATAGTAATATACCATTAATAGAAAAGTTTTCCTTCAAGCAATGCATTTCAAAGTAAAGGATGAAATATGTGCATCAAGAAGCTTCTCGGCAAACATTAAGAAGTGGAAGGCACCACTAAGACTTTGCCTACTTCATTAGTGCATCCCTTCATAATGGATAACAAAGAAATGGGAAGACTGATTAGAAAGAGGGAGAGAGAATCCAAAAGCAAGTTTGAAGGATCTTTATGACTTAATGTGAAATATTTTTGTGTATTGCGTGTGCAAAAAATAGTAGATAGATAGATAGACAGATACTTTATTAATCCCAAGGGGAAATTCACATACTCCAGCAGCAGCATATTGATAAAAAACAATATTAAATTAAAGAGTGATAAAAATGCAGGTATAACAGACAGTAACTTTGTATAATGTTAATGTTTACCCGTTTACCTCCCAGAGTGGAACTGAAAAGTCGCATAGTGTGGGGGAGGAACGATCTCCTCAGTCTGTCAGTGGAGCAGGACAGTGACAGCAGTCTGTCGCTGAAGCTGCAGCTCTGTCTGGAGATGATCCTGTTTAGTGGATGCAGTGGATTCTCCATGATTAACAGGAGCCTGCTGAGCGCCCGTTGCTCTGCCACAGATGTCAAACTGTCCAGCGCCGTGCCTACAGTAGAGCCTGCCTTCCTCACCAGTTTGTCCAGGCGTGAGGCGTCCCTCTTCTTTATGCTGCCTCCCCAGCACAACACCGCATAGAAGAGGGCGCTCGCCACAACCGTCTGATAAAACATCTGCAGCATCTCATTGCAGATGTTGAAAGACGCCAGCCTTCTAAGGAAGTATAGTCGGCTCTCTCTAGTACAAGTGCTCCACAATGGTGAGGGTGGCAAGAAGAAAGCAAAATCTACCAAAAACACAACATTTGAGTTACGCAAAATAACATTGTATCATCAAGACAAAGGCCATACTTAAGTCAGTTTTTTTCTTAATTCGCCTCAGATGTCAGGAGGCTATTGGCATGCTGCAAGGAAACCTGTGCCTTCATTGCTAGATTGATAGACTAAGCTGTTGCACTGTGTCGCAACTCTAAACAAGGTTTCAGCAGACTAGCAGGACATATGACCTTTCCAGATCTGGTCACCCTCAAGTAACCACAGCTGAGCAGGACTAGTCCATATTAGAGACCAGTTCAGATGTTCCACCCATACTGCTGCTGAAACTACTGACAGACACAGGGCCCATATCACTGACAGGATTGTAAATGAAAGGGTCCATGCTGTAGGTGACCTGCCAGAAACCTAGATATCTGACTCTACAGAAGGATAGTGCCAGATCATACACATAGTAACCTTTGTAAGGTAATCCTTTTTGAGGTTGCTGACTACAATGACAATAATATTTTTGATACTTGACTCTTTACCACTGGTCCTAGAACACTTAAGAGCCACTCCTAGAAGGTGACAAAATTACAAATTTCAAACAACAGAATATGCATTCTTGTTTTAGGCTATTTCAAGATCAGCGATTAAGAATGTGATGTTATTTTTAATTATTGATCATTTACTAGGGATCTAGCCCTGTAGGAATCATTTTGAGAGGGTAAAACATGACAAATTACAATTGTAATAAAGAATGTTTAGACTTCAAAATTTGTGCTTAAATATTTAATATTTCAACTACTTTTGTTTATTGTGTACTTCTACCTCATGAAGTATCATTACGTTTCTTATCAACACCCTGAATTAGAACGGCTAACACTAATTCAGACTTTTCCATTACATAAAAGATGGTGTTGTAGGCTGTGTTCTTGATATTTTTCGGTGGTGGAAGGCTGATGTTTTGTGGTAAGGTTGTTATATTCACTAATAATGGTACCAAAGAGTGGCAAAATGTTGCACAATTAAGAATGTTTTGTACTCTGTACATGTGATATTAATGACAACACAAACAGGTTTCCCAGTTCTCAATTAACCCTATACAGTAAACATATTATCTTACAGCAGTTTTCTATTTGAAAAATGTAATGCAATACTTGTTGTAGTGTCGAAAACTAAGGGAGACAATAATATCCAGCAATAGTGTCACTGATGCTTCCTCCGTGAATTTGAGCTGTTCTCCATGTTTAACGAATCTCTACCACTTGATTATACATAGTAGTATGCAGATGTCCACATTTGCCTAACAGAAAGTATAGTAGTATAAAGATATAGTATAATGCAGATATTTTTTTGTAAATGTAAATCTCACACTGCTGCATTTTTTTTAATGAAAAATGACAGAAGAAAGGGACAGGTAATTAAAAAAAAGAGATCAATTAATGGGAAAATGGTTTACTAATTGTAAAATTAGTTTTAACAAAAACCTGCAGCCATAGGGGGGCCTCGGGGGCTGAACTTGAGAGTAGAGGGTTTGTAGAGGAACAACCACAAGGCAAGCACCAGGTACTCGTCTAGAAGAGTAACTAGAATTGTTTTGATGTACCAGTGGGTCACACTGAACCGTAAAATAAAAATGACTTTTATATTCAAAGTTGATATGCATTTAATTTATATTTGTAAATTTAGTATATTCATTTTTTCTGATGTGTATTGTAATTATGTTTCTATGTTCTTTAAGGTCATACAGTACATTGTTTTTAACAAAGAAACAAACAAACAAACAAATAACTATTTGTCCCCAGGGGGAAATTTGACATTTTACAGAAGCTCTTTAAATATGCAATAATTAATTACAAAAACACATTATTAGACTATGTGCTGCCAGGACAGGCTCCAGTACTGATGCAACTCTGACTTGGAATAAGCTGGCTTGAGAATGCTGTGTTATACTATGAAATGAACTCATATTTATATAAGACAATGAAACAAAAAAAGAATTAATCTCCCATCTGAAAGATCTAGCAGGGTAGTTAAGGAAGTTAAGTCCCTCTTATTGAAGTTTGAGCTTGGTTAGATAGATTCATTTGGCTTTTAATTGATTAAGAATGCTCCAATGACAGGGAGTTAAATATGTGAGTAAAATCAAATGTTCATGTATATTGTGTTATGTGTTTAATATTGGACTACTTTTAATTCAGTAAATATGGTGTTTCCATGGGAACCTTATAATAGCCTTGTCCTCTGATTCATATTCAAGTTAGGGTTAATTCTGTCTGGAGTTTCATGTTAACATGAGGTGTCTATGTGACTGCTAATTTCTTGACAAACCTGATACTTATTTTGCACCCGTTGCTACCAGATTAGGTCCAAACTCTTCACAACCCAGTCAAGCAGAGAGCAGAAATGGGTGGATGGATATTTTAGTATTGATATAACGGGACATTTGTATTTGCGCCCACACAGCCTCTTCAGTTTGATGTTATTTCTCTGAGAACTGACATCTTTTGTTGGGACCACAGGGTTAAATGCATATATAGAAACCTTTGTTTTCAAAATAGGAATTTTTGGGGGGAAAAAGTATCAAAGGGCAAGTTCATGTTTCTAATCCAGGTTGGTAACTTAAGCTGCTATGACCAATTCTGTGATGATACTAAAGCTGGTTAGGATTAAAACTCTGCGATCCCATGTTTTCCTTAGCAATAGCATATGCTTGTGGATTAACAGAATACTTTTGCTTGGCTATTGAAGTCTGCATTAATTAATATCACTATTCTAAGCATGACAGTTTGAAGTTAGTCTATTGTAGTGTTTTGAAATACACAGCAGTAACTTACCAAAAACTTATTCTCGTGGGTGTGAGGAATGGAAACAATGCCAATTTCTTTGGATCTTACAGGATGTATTTGGGTACTAAAGCACTATAGTTATTTTATTCTTGAAAGTATTCACAAGCTTCCTGTCACAAATTGTTAAGCATTTGCTTATTATGATACCCTGAATTGAAAACCTGTATCAGTTAATATACTGTCTGTCTCTATTGGCTCAATTTACTATAACTTAGAAATATTAATACACAACACTATAGCTGGGCGGCACGGTGGCGCAGTGGGTAGCGCTGCTGCCTCGCAGTTGTGAGACCTGGGGACCTGGGTTCGCTTCCCGGGTCCTCCCTGCCTGGAGTTTGCATGTTCTCCCCGTGTCTGCGTGGGTTTCCTCCGGGCGCTCCGGTTTCCTCCCACAGTCCAAAGACATGCTGGTTAGGTGGATTGGCGATTCTAAATTGGCCCTAGTGTGTGCTTGGTGTGTGGATGTGTTTGTGTGTGTCCTGCGGTGGGTTGGCACCCTGCCCGGGATTGGTTCCTGCCTTGTGCCCTGTGTTGGCTGGGATTGGCTCCAGCAGACCCCCGTGACCTTGTGTTTGGATTCAGCGGGTTGGAAAATGGATGGATGGATGAACACTATAGCTGTTCCTTTTTGTAATAATTTCAGAAAGTACTACCAATAATATAAATTTGCAAAGAAATTAAATGTTTTGTGTTAAAGATAAAGAAATTTCACTTATTGTTAAACTCTGGAATATATTTATTTAAACATAATTAAACACACTATTATAAAATTATCATTTAACTTAATAATATAATTATGTATGTAATTTTTATTTTGTCCAAAACACTGATGCACAACTTTAGGAACCCAGGTTTGATTTGTCGCTCAGCAGCTCCGGGTGCAACATCTGCTTGTTGTTTTTGTTTTCTCAGGCTACTCCAGTCTCTTCTTACATGTTGGGTAAACTGGCCTCTCTAAACTGACCTTATACAAAATGTGGGTGGGCAGGAGAGTATGGGGTGGAGGACTTGTGCCTTGGCTGTGTTATGTTTGTTTTTTGCAGTTCCTGCTGCCAGGATAGCCTTCAGCTCCATGTGACTAACTCTAGCTCTTAGTGACTGTAGGTAAATTCATTCCTAACACTATCACAAGATCAGAGTGTTATCTACTCTTTATATATAAAATCCTAGGCCTAAATGTGCAATGATTTTATGTCACGTTTTTTGTCACGCTTTAAATCTGGCTTATTTTAAAACCTACATATATATGTTTGGTATCATTCTTTTCAGAATCTTTTGAACTTTAATGTGATGTTGTTAGATTTTCAGAGTCTTATTCCGTTTTTAAACAATGAACTAAAAAATATCAAGAACTCACGTCTCGCAAGACAAGACTTTGTGCCAAGAGATTTAACCACGCCTGGGGCTGGAAATAAAAGACAAAGAGTATGAAACCGCTGTACAGGCTTTTAAATGTTCTAAAGGCTGCACAAGATGCAGATCACATGGCACAGCCGCAGCAGCAGAAAGCCAGCCGCTGGTTGAGCAAAGAGGAGGTAAAAAAAAAAAACTTTGTTTCCCATTATATCACCGTTTAACAGGGGGTTTCGGAGGAGCGACCGTGTCTCCTTGGGGTGCGTTCAGCCCCCCTCTTCACAATGTGAGCAGCAGAGATGTGAAGTGGCTGGCGCGTAGCGCAGGCCGGAAGGCGGTTGGCAAGCGGTTTGGCCAGCATCAGTGGGCACAAGGTAGGATACAGTCCTGAACACAGTGCTACTCCAACACCGACATTCAGTTCAGTTCACTTTCGAATTGTCAGTCAATTTTACCAGCACATTTTTGAAAATTTATGAGGAAAACCCAAAGAGACATAGGAAGAATAGTGGAACCCCCATGTAAAAAATGACCAGGCACAGGATGCATATCCTGCTTACTGAGTGCTTGAGGAAGCAACAATAACACCATGCTACCTAAATTTAGACTAAAAATATATTATATTGTACCATGTGTGGCACACTGCCTCAGCAGATAATTGTACTGACTTATTTTCTTAAACTAAATAAGGAGAAAACAGAGATTTTAGTGACTGGCAAAAATTGATATAATGAGGGCATTAGAAATAAACTTGATGCATTAGGATTAAAAGTCAAGACGGAGGTAAAAAATTTAGGGGTAACTATTGAGTCTGACCTGAATTTTAAATCCCATATTAATCAGATTACGAAGACAGCATTTTTTTTCACTTAAGAAATATAGCAAAAGTTAGACCTCTTGTAACTTTGCAAGATGCTGAGAAATTAGTTCACGCTTTTGTTTTCAGTTGGCTAGATTACTGTAGTGCAGTCCTCCCGGGACCACCCAAAAAAAGACATCAATCGATTACAATGAGTGCAGAGTGCAGCTGCTAGAATCTTAACTAGGAAAAGAAAATCCAAGCACATCTCACCAGTTCTGAAGTCACTACATTGGTTACCCGTGTCATTTAGAATTGACTTTAAAATCCTGCTTATGGTTTAAAAAGCCATAAATAATCTCACTCCAACCTATATTTCAGAATGTCTTTCACCTTACAGTCCAAATTGTAACCTTAGATCTTCAGATGAGCGTCTGCTTAGAATTCCAAGAGCTAAACTTAAAAGAAGTGGTGAGGCGGCCTTCTGCTGTTATGAACCTAAAATCTGGAATAGCTTACCGATAGAAATTCGCCAGGCTATTATGGTGGAGCATTTTAAAAAACTGCTAAAAACTCATTATTTTAACATGGCTTTCTCATAGCTTCATTTTAGTCTATCCCTGATATTCTGTGTATGCATTTAATTATCAATATCATTCATCGTTGTTCCGTAATCCATACTAACTCTTACTTTCTCTGCTGTTCTTTTTCCGGTTTTCTGTTGTGTCGATCTGCGCCACCACCACCCGATTAAAGCACTGTGCAGTCCTTACATTGATGGATTAAAGGCCAGAAGTCCACATGACTGTCATCATCAAGTTCTTCCATGTGAACCCTGAATACCATGAGGACTGATTTATGTTAGGTAGAATACCTAGAGGGGGCTGGGTGGTCTCATGGCCTTGGAACCCCTGCAGATTTTGTTTTTTTCTCCAGCCGCCTGGAGTTTTTTTTTTTTTTGTGATTTTTCTGTCCTCCCTGGCCATCAGACCTTACTTTTATTCTATGTTAATTAATATTGTCTAATTTTATTTTTTAATATATTTTATCTTTTTTCTCTATCTTCATCCTGTAAAGCACTTTGAACTACATCATTTGTATGAAAATGTGCTATAGAAATAAATGTTGTTGTTGTTATAGCAGGCAGGACGTTGTGTGTGTACCTCGGGTAACAATTTTACAAGTTAGTACTGCAGTGTGTAAAAGAGGGGATGAGTTTCAGATTCATCAGTATGTGTTGATTTTTTGGAATATCTAATACACACCAATAAAAGTGAAAATGTGATTTTTTACTATTTGCGTTATTGTGTGCTATAACCATTATTGTTTGCTATACTATGAATTATGTTACTGTACATGTAATTAAACTAAAATATGAAAGTAAAAGGTGAAACAGTTTTGGTTAGCAGTACTGCCTTAGGCTCCATAAGCCTTAGTTTTAATCCCATCCTGTACGCTGTCTGTGTGGAGTTTATAAGTTGTCCATGTCTATATTGGCCTTTTCAACATACTTGTGAAATCAGATTGCATCTTTAAATTGAATTATAGAAGAAAGGTCAGCTTTACAAATGTCACCTTACTTGTGGGTCTCGTCACAAATTATAACAAGACTGCGTTCAGGAATTGGGTAAGTAAACTGATTTAAAAATTTGGAATTAAATGCCAAGAAATTATTTGGTGGCAGAACTTCAATGAAGCAAAAGATACCAGTGAGCAGTTGAACTTCTTGGGACATAGGAGATCAACATGAAGTATATTTTCTGGTCCAGAAAGCCCACCAGAGGCTATCCTTTCTGAGACTGTTGAAAATGCAGGTCTGTTATTAAAAGTATTCTGACCTTCACTATCATGCTTTTTTTTTTTAGCAATTCTCCAGTGACAGGTAAGAAGCAGATACAGAGAGTTGTACTGCCTGATTGTAAAATGGTTTGTTGTTAACACACTTCTGCAGATTCACTGTATTCACAGCATAAACATAACACCATTGAAATCTTATCTGATTCATCATCTCCCATCAGCATTTGTTGTTCTTTTGTAAATTAAACATTTTAGGTCAATCAAAACCAACACTACGGACTTCTTAATAGTACTTAGCCACAAGCTGTGAAATGCATGGACGTTACATGTTGTTCTTAAGATGTGATGAATATGTCTTAGTTGTGTTTTATTGGTTTGGCTGTTGAGGAATTATGATTACTATTGTAATGATACTATATGTTTGCATTGATGTTTTACATTTATGTACTTTACCATGCAACTGATTTTGTTATGACAGTAATTATATTTACATCTTCTAATGTGTTTGAAAACATTATTTAAAATGAATGACACTGTGTAAAATATGAAATCTCTCCTCAGCCCAGCTCGGCTCTACTCACTTGCTTTCTTCTATTTTTCCATCAGTTGTACTAGGTGGCTTCACCCCCTGCTTGCTTCGCTCGCCAACCCCCCAAAGGAACACGCTGTCGTTCCACCGAAACCCCCTCTTAAATGGTGATACAATAGGAAACAAATACAGTTTTTTTTACCTCCTCTTTGCTCGATCAGCTGCTGGATTGCTGCTGCTGCTCTGCCGTGTGATCTGCATCTTCTGTCATATCACCTATTTCCATATATTCGATCTCTTTTTCGCTTTTACCTTTTCATCAATATCGCATTGAATTTTGTTTCCGTGTTTGGAATTACATCGTGACAACGCAACGTATAACTGTCCGTGAGTGAATATCGTTTCTTTCTCTCTACAAGAAATGTGTCTGACAATAGCATTCACACAAATGAGAAATGATTTCTCTTGTGGGATTTCACTTTCACCAAACAACAAATCTTTTAATTCTCGCGGATACGCCTCTTCATTGGGAAGAAACACTACTTTTCCCTGATGGCAACACAAATTAGATGATCTACAAGTCTCTGACTTAAAGTTTAAATCCAAACAATATATTCGATCTCTTTTCGCTGTTTCATTATTTCATCAAGTAATAATTTCTGTTTGTTTGCGCTAATGCGATCTTTACTATCTTTTTTTTTTCGTACTTTCATTATCTCTAACCTGCTGTGCATGTGTTTTTGAATTCTTTATGACATTCTACTTTGTCATCTTCTCTTTGTCTTTTATTTCCAGCTCCGGGCATGATTAAATCTCTTGGCACAAAGTTTCATCTCGCGGGACGTGAAAGTGTCTGAATAAGAAAGTCACATCTCGTCTCCTTCCTACCTTCCAAGATTTTTTTATAAGAAAGAGACATCTGATGAATCTTAGTTATTAAATCTGTTAATCTTTTTTGCCACATCTGAAAGACCTGCCCGTAAGGTTAGTGCACTACTTTAGGTTTGACCAGTATGATTAGGTGTCCGTATGAGTGAGCTCTTTAATGGACATAAGTTTTATCCACAGCTGGTTCCTGCTTTGTGATGGATTCTGATAGAATAGGCTCTAGTACACTTTTACTCTATAACAGAAAATACATTGAAATGTGACTGGTGATTTTCTATTCCTTTGTATAATTCTAAAAAAAGAATAAAATTGTTCAGTGTCAACACATACTGTATGATATTTTGCTGTATCTATCACTGTTAATGGATTATTGAAGTTACCACTTTTTTCATTTTAATACCTGTGTTCTATATATAGCGATAGCAGACAGATGCACGTTCACAAAAAATTATACATTGGACATACTGTAATATAGTAGGCACATGTAAAATTTCTCCTTACTCAGAATAATGCCAAAGCAACCACAAATATAAAAACGGTACATTTATTTTCGATTAACTCAGTACCCGTCTCATGATTCGAATGTTTTCTCTCATTGTGTTTTCCTTGACTTTACCTCAACTCTTTTGGTTTCCTTTTTGTTCTTGCCCCAAATCAGTTGCTCTCAGACCTCCTTTGTATACCCAGTGAGTGCAGGTGAATAAGCAGAATACAAAGTATCTGTGATGCTTTTGGTGCCCAGAGCTTAGCATCTTCCTTCTCCCAAGACATCGAAGTTCATGTGCTGAGAATGGACTAGTACAGTGAGGACTCAAATAACACGTTAGTGCAAACATGCAGTGCAGTTTACAGTGTACTTTAGCAGCAATCAGACTATCTGCAAAGTGTTCAGTAAAGAAATATTATAAAAACAGTGTCAAATGAAGCCAATAAATAGGTTAACATCAAGTATTAAAACACAGTCGGGTTCGGCTGTTTTTTCCTCTCTCTAGATCTTGAGCCCCAGTACATCCCTATTTCAAACCCATTTCCTCTGCTGACTTGTCGGGTCCGCTCAGTAGATGGAATTGTCAGCAAGCACTGTCAACAATCTTCAGTTCTTGTCCCCCACCACCAGTCCTTGGCACACATGGGGGTCACCAAGCTCTACTCTCTGGTTTCCACCACCAGCCTTTGGCATCCATGGAAGTATCAATGGAGTGATTGGCCACTGGTGCTCCTCTCCAATGTTCAGTAGTAGTAACCCTACCCCTGCAATGCCGTTATTCTCACTCCGCATGGGGCTTCCTGACCACCTTGCTTCCTTTCTTCTGCACCTGACTCACAGTCCTGATGTTTTCTCTCTCTTTCTTTTACCTCCACTATTTTAGTTTCATTTTTTTGTTCTTGATCCCCCTGACCCTTTTAATACCCAGTGAGTGCAGGTGCGCCAGACAACCCCCAGATCCTCGATGAGGGACAGCTGTGCCAACTGCCTTCATGCACCTTACATGCACTTAGCACATTTCCTCATCAGGTTTTCTGTAGCCACACAGCTTTCCTCCCGCATACCTGCAGTCATGAGGTCTGAGCTGCCTCATTGTTTTTATTTTATTTTATTTTTTTTAAAGAACACTGTACCATCACAGTGCCTTGACTCGGTATACCACAGTACCAAGGAAAATGTTACAAAATTCAAACATCCTAGTTTGCATGTTCTCCCCGTGTCTGCGTGGGTTTCCTCCGGGCGCTCCGGTTTCCTCCCACAGTCCAAAGACATGCTGGTTAGGTGGATTGGCGATTCTAAATTGGCCCTAGTGTGTGCTTGGTGTGTGGGTGTGTTTGTGTGTGTCCTGCGGTGGGTTGGCACCCTGCCCAGGATTGGTTCCTGCCTTGTGCCCTGTGTTGGCTGGGATTGGCTCCAGCAGACCCCCGTGACCCTGTGTTCGGATTCAGCGGGTTGGAAAATGGATGGATGGATGGATGGAAACATCCTGCTGCTACATGTATAAATTGTTGAAGACCTCCCGCCATGCCTCCAGTTTGTTTGTGTTTCTTGCAGCGCTGACCTCTTCCTACCGCCATTGAGTCTTCACCACCACCTCTCCTTCCAACTTTTATCTCAGGTCAGCTTGTGGCATGAGACAGCATGAACTCTCTTCACGAAGTAACTTCTGGAGTACGCTACAAGTGCACTAGTGGGCCTTAGCATTTCTACACTCTTAAGCCCTCAGTAGCCCTTAAAGCACAGGTGTCGAACTCCAGTCCTCGAGGGCCGCAGTAGCTGCATGTTTTCATTCTAACCATCTTCTCCATTAGTGAGCCGTTTTTACTGCTAATTAACTTCTTTTGCTTTAGTTTTAATTAACTTGACTCAGGCCCCTTAGTTGTCTCTTTTTCCTTAATTAGTAGCCAAACAATAACGAGACATCAAACAAGTCACCATATGACCAGCTCATCTGTGTCCATCACACAATATCTGAAAATAAATAAAGGTGAAGGTCTCAGTAAGGTTGGTCTCTCAGGTCACCAAAACATTTTGAAAATGTAGAAAAAACAGAAAAATCAACAGATTTGGAAATGTCTGCTGTGGCAGAATGAGAGCAGCAACAAGCCATTGAATTAAATAGCGGGCTTAATTAACAGAAAGAATCAGCTTCTCATTAAGAGACTGTTTGGAGTGAAATTGGTTGGAGTTTGAAATCCCAGTTTAGCTGGTCATCTGTTGGCTCGTTTCATGTCTCATTTCTGTTTGGCTGCCGTTTAATGTAGAAAGGAATCAATTCAGAGGACTGACTCCTTAAAAACAGGGCTATTGAAATGAAGGGAAAAGGAGTTAATTAGCAGCGAAAACTACTCACTGATTAGGAAAAGGGTTAGAATGAAAACCTGTAGCCACTGCGGCCCTCCAGGACACCCCTGCCTTAAAGGATACGTTGTTGTTTTTCAAGTCAAACTTATTTCTTCACAAACTTTTTATATTGTTTTCTATAGATTTTATAAAATACACAGCCAATCCTGCCATTTTATAATGGAAACTATGGGTCATAGAATGCTTGGAAAACAAATGCCTAAAAACTTAACGAATATGTTAGTTTTTCAAGTCAAGAAAGTTTTTGAGCATTGATCTGTGTCTTGAGATTCCACACACATGGTAACATAGCTTTTACATGGGTGTATTCAGTGGGTTATTAGGCTTTTATTTTCTGGGGGCCCCTAGTACCCCATAGGTTACATATACTAAAACACCAGGCCTGGCTATGTAGAGTATTTTTTGAAATTCATAGAAAATGCTTAACTTTAGAACACAATTTTGCTGGCAAATACATACCATGTTTTTGGAGACTAGGGGGCTTTGCCCCCTGCTCGCTTCATTCGCCAACCCCATGGGCCTGCGTTATGCACCAGCCACTTTGTGTCTCAGCCGCTTGCGTTGTGAAGAGGGGGGCTGGACGCACCCCAAGGAGACGCGGTCGCTCCTCCGAAACCTCCTCTTACAATGGGAAATAAGTATAGTTTTTTTTTACCTCCTCTTTGCTCGATCAGCTGATGGCTTGCTGCGTCTCGTGTGGCATCTTGAGGGATGTGAAAGTGTCTCTCTGAGAAAATCACTTCTCGTCTCCTTCTAAGATTTTTTTTATAATAGAGAGAAATAACTTTGACTTGAAAATTGTCCAAATTATCCTTTAAGGGCCTGAATCTTCCTTAAAGGGATAATTGGGATACTCCCTCTCTCTTTGTTAGTGACCATTTTCTCCTACCTAGCAGTGGGTAGCAGTGAAATAGACTGCTGCCTGGCCACCCTGACTTTGTACGTAAACATCTGCCTGCAGTTTCCTCTGCTAATAAACGTATATGACCACCCATTGGTTAACATGGTTAAAGGCTATGTGGTCTTAAGAGATCAAATTTGAGATGTTTTGGTTATTGAACTAAGTGTCATGTTACACTGCACATTATCAAAAGCCCACCATCCTGACTGTGAATCCTGGTGGTGGCAGTATCGTGATGTGGGGACGTTTCTCTACAGCAAACATTGGAAGGCTTGTGAGGGTACAGGATAGAAGGAATTCAACCAAATCCAGGGAAATGATGGAGAAAAGCCTAATGCAAAAAAACTCTTCCTTGGGAGATGTTTTCTTTTCCAACAACCCCAAGTATAAAACTAAAGTTACACAAGAACAGCTTAAAAACAACAATGTTAATATCCCGGAGTGGCCGAGCCAGTCCACATTGTGGTTGGACTTGATGAAGGCTGTTGACTCCTGATCCCATACCACCTGACCCAGCTTAAAGAATGGGGGGAAAAACTGCAGTGTCCAGATGTTCAAAGATGATAGCGAGACCACTCCACACAAGTCAAGGCTGTCATGCCTGCCAAAGGAGCGTCTACTAAATACAGACTAGAGGGGTGAATTTATACAATCGAGTATTGTGTCTTTTATATTAGTAATGCTTTTAGACCACTGTTCAGAGATCTGTTCTCACTTTGACATTAATAATTCTTTCTGTTGATCAGTGTGAACAATAAAATGAAATCCAACATTACTCAACATTGTATACAGTAATAATAAAATGTAAAAAACTTCCAAGAGGGTGAATACCTTTTATGTATTCATGTATGAAACCGTATTCTATCTGAAGGAAATTATTGTGGGGGGGGGGGGAGTTTAAGATAGGAAAAGTATAGACAGTTACCCTTTATAAGAAGTAGAACACTCAAATCAAATTTACTGTTTTTATTGTTTACCCTAGACACCTAGATTTGAGATAAAACAATGGCAGAACACAAAAAAGTATTATTATACTGTAATTTTGTGTCAGTGATAAACATAATATTCATATTATTATCTTAAATCCAGATTGCTTGTTTTAATTTTGACCTCACTTTCAAAGTGCTCAAATGCTACACTGTAAATCATAAATAAAAATGTTCCTACCGCAGAACATTTGGAAATTTTGGGACAGATATTTGCCTAAAAGTGTCGGTAAAAACAAACTGCTACTTTGTTGCCTTGTATGAGCCAAGTGTTCTTTTTTTTTATTATTAATTTTATTGTAATCATTCCATAAATATAGATTAATTCATAACAAAAAAGAATTAAAGACAAATCAAACCCCACCATTGAGAAGGAGAGCTTAGCCAAAGGAGAATTGCTTAGGGCTTTTTAATAGGGCAAAAATAAACAAAGGAAAGGAAGAAATATATATAGGTAAATAAAAAAATTAAAAAAATGGAGAAGGGAAATAAAGCGGTAATAGTTATTTCTCTTATTCTAAAATATTATTGATTAGATCCTGCCAGGTTTTGAAAAAATTTTGTACAGATCCTCTAACTGAGAATTTGATTTTTTCCAATTTTGAATAATATAAAACATCGGTTTCCCACTGACTTATCAGAGGAGAGTTAGGATTCTTCCAATTTAACAAAATAAGTCTTTGTGCCAAAAGTGTAGTGAATGCAATCACCGTTTGCTTGTCCTTCTCCACTTCAAGTCCGTCTGGAAGAACACCGAACACAGCTGTTAATGGGTTAGGAGGGATTGTGACCCCAAGGCTGTCTGAAAGGCACTTAAAAATTTTGGTCCAAAATGATGTTAGTTTGGTGCAGGCCCAGAACATGTGACCCAGTGAGGCAGGAGCTTGGTTGCAGCGTTCGCAGGTTGGATTTTGCCCTGGAAACATTTTGGATAGTTTTAAGCGAGACAGATGAGCTCGATATATAATTTTTAGTTGAATAATTCTATGCTTTGCGCATATAGAACTCGAGTGAATTCTCTGCTTTGCTACCTTCCACTCCTTTTCTGATATATTGATTAAGAGATCTTCTTGCCAATGTCCTCTTGGGTCTTTGAAAGGTAGGGACTCTAATAAGATTTTATATAATGCAAAAATGGTGTTTAATTCCTCGAAATTTGAGCAGTATTTTTTCCAGCATGGTGGAGGGTACGAGGTGGGGAAAATCGGGCAATTTCTGTTTAACAAAGTTTCTAATTTGAAGATAATGAAAGAAATGTGTGGCTGGGAGGTTGAATTTGGAACGTAATTGTTCAAAAGATGCAAATATGTTGTCTATATAAAGATCTCTGAGCATTTTAATCCCAAATCTTATCCAGGTATTAAAAACTGGATATGTTTGCAAGGGTTGAAAGGGGTGGTTCTCTTGCAGAGGTGCCACAGATAAAAGATTATCCATCTTAAAATGCTTTCTAAGTTGGTTCCATATTCTGAGTGAGTAAAGCACAATTGGGTTATTAGTATATTTGTGATAACTTGCATTTATTGGAGCCAAGTGTTCTGATAATTCCCTTGTCTATTGTCATGTGATTCACGATCACACTGTAGGTAAATGTGTCAAAGGCAGCTTTTACATCAAGAAGGACGAGGCGGCTCAGATGGCAGGTGTCAGCAGCTACTGGACGGTCATTCAGTAGTTTAAGTTCAGCATGAAACAGACTGGAATTCACCATAAAGCTCTTTAGATAGATAGATAGATAGATAGATAGATAGATAGATAGATAGATAGATAGATAGATAGATAGATAGATAGATAGATAGATAGATAGATAGATAGATAGATAGATAGATAGATAGATAGATAGATAGATAGATAGATAGATAGATAGATAGATAGATAGATAGATAGATAGATAGATAGATAGATAGATAGATAGAAGGCACTATATAATAAATAGATACTTCATTAATCCCAAGGGGAAATTCACAATTTATTAGAAGCCATGTGTGACCAGAGCTGACTGGCAAAAGTTGACTCAAGGATCTTGGCCGACAGAAGGAGACTGAAGAAAGGCTTATAATGTTTGATGTGTTCAGGGACAAGTTCAGTATTTTTGAGAACTTGAGTATTCACTGCTCTATTAAGTTCAGAGAGAACCAAACCATAATGAAGGGAAGCTGTGGTCATTTCAGCCACAAGGGAAGTTTAAGGAGGAGAAGAACAAGGTCTTAGCTGTAGAAGAAGGCTTAGGGTCAAGGCGTCCAGTACCAGCTCCTGATTTGGAAATACAGCATTAATAGGAAAACAAGCTAAACAGCACTTGTCATGCAGAGTTACAAAGGTGTTTAATATCTCTGTGTAATGGAAAGGGTGCTACAATAGAAGGATTTAGTTTTTATTTTTCTTTTCTTATGGGAATTTGTTATTAAGATGATTGGGTTCAGAAACTGTAAATATGGCTTACTGTGTACTGAGACTCTTATTTTGGAGTTAGGCTGTTTCCTGCGCCTTCCTCACCTATTTCGTATTGCTTTGCCTTTCTGTGGTCCTTGTCTTTCATCACCATAGGATGGCTGATAGAGGTTGGCATTTGGCAGCACTTTCAATTAAAAGAACACGTTTTCATGTAGATTACATCCCCTGTAGGATTCGATAGCAAGGCCAGCTATGCCTTACAGATTTGTCATTCCAGTGCAATGCAGAAAGCTGTGTCTTCTTCTTCTTTCGGCTGCTCCCGTTAGGGGTTGCCACAGCAGATCATCTTCTTCCATATCTTTCTGTCCTCTGTATCTTGCTGTTACACCCATCACCTGCATGTCCTCTCTCACCACATCCATAAACCTTCGCTTAGGCCTTCCTCTTTACCTCTTCACTGGCAGCTCTATCCTTAGCATCCTTCTCCCAATATACCCAGCATCTCTCCTTTGCACATGTCCAAACCAACGCAATCTCACCTCTTCTGTCTCCCAACTATCCAACCTTAGCTGACCCTCTAATGTACTCATTTCTAATCCTGTCCATCCTCGTCACATCCAATGCAAACCTTAGCATCTCTGCCACCTCCAGCTCTGTCTCCTGCTTTCTGGTCAGTGCCACCATCTCAATGCAGAAGGCTATGTATTGCTTCAAAAAATATGACAGAGGAGGTAAAGGCACAGCAGTAGAATATATGTAACTTCAGCTACTCGGCAGGATCCCTCAGGCCAAAAGGAATGAAACACAAGAAGGCCCATATTTCAAATGCAGGTATGTTTAATTTGATCCAGTCATGAAATTAATTTACTGCTTTGTCTAAACTTGTTTGGAAACCAAATTGAAGAAATTACTTTCATTAAAATAGTTAAGGTCTTGAATATGAAGCACTGGCAGAAATGAGCAAGAAACTCTCGTATATGTTGACAGCACATATATGCAATTGACATAGATAGATAGATAGATAGATACTTTATTAATCCATCCATCCATCTTCCAACCTGCTGAATCCAAACACAGGGTCACGGGGGTCTGCTGGAGCCAATCCCAGCCAACACAGGGTACAAGGCAGGAGCCAATCCTGGGCAGGGTGCCAACCCACCACAGGACACACACAAACACACCCACACACCAAGCACACACTAGGGACAATTTAGAGTCGCCAATCCACCTAACCTGCATGTCTTTGGACTGTGGGAGGAAACTGGAGCGCCCGGAGGAAACCCACGCAGACACGGGGAGAACATGCAAACTCCACGCAGGGAGGACCCGGGAAGCGAACCCGGGTCCCCAGGTCTCCCAACTGCGAGGCAGCAGCGCTACCCACTGTGCCACCGTGCCGCCCCTACTTTATTAATCCCAAGGGGAAATTCACATACTCCAGCAGCAGCATACTGATACAAAAAACAATATTAAATTAAAGAGTGATAACAATGCAGGTAAAAACAGACAATAACTTTGTATAATGTTAACGTTTACCCCCCCCCGGGTGGAATTGAAGAGTCGCATAGTGTGGGGGAGGAACGATCTCCTCAGTCTGTCAGTGGAGCAGGACAGTGACAGCAGTTTGTCGCTGAAGCTGCTCCTCTGTCTGGAGATGATCCTGTTCAGTGGATGCAGTGGATTCTCCATCATTGACAGGAGCCTGCTCAGTGCCCGTCGCTCTGCCACGGATGTCAAACTGTCCAGCTCCATGCCAACAATAGAGCCTGCCTTCCTCACCAGTTTGTCCAGGCGTGAGGCGTCTTTCTTCTTTATGCTGCCTCCCCAGCACACCACTGCGTAGAAGAGGGCGCTCGCCACAACCATCTGATAGAACATCTGCAGCATCTTATTGCAGATGTTGAAGGATGCCAGCCTTCTAAGGAAGTATAGTCGGCTCTGTCCTCTCTTACACAGAGCATCAGTAAGTAAAGTAAAGATAGTAAGGTACAATACTTTGGTTGTTTTATAAACCAAGATATTCAACGCTGCTTCAAAATGAGTACATTTTCAGGAATCTGTTCAACAAGAGTCTTTGATCCTGTTACATTCAAAAACAACTGTCTCTGAGAGATGAATCATATTACATATAAAATAGTATAAAATAGTATTACTTTACACCGGACCATTCATTGATAATACCATAACACAACTACATTTTTAAATAACAATTTTTTTTTTATAATTCCGTAAGCTGGTTTATTAACAGACACAAGAAGAGGTTAACAATGATTAGTTTAACAATATAAAAATTAGAAAAACACAGAGAACTTTGTTACTTCTCATTTTAATCTACTCTCTATATATAAAATCCTAAGCTTAAAAGTACAACGATTTTGTGCAACGATTTTATGCCACTTTTTTGACATGCTTTAAATCGGGTTTATTTTAAAACCTACATATATATGTTTGGTATTATTCTTTTCAGAATTTATCGAACTTTAATGTAACGTTGTTAGATTTTCAGATTCTTATTCCATTTTTAAATTATAAACTTAAAAATATCAAGAACCCACATCCCGCGAGACGAGACTTTGTGCCAAGAGATTTAATCACGCCTGGGGCCGGAAATAAAAGACAAAGAGTAGGACAGCTGCTGTACGGGCTTTTAAATGTTTGAAGCGCCAAGCGAGATGCAGATCATGTGGCACAGCAGCAGCCAGCATCTGATCGAGCAAAGAGGAGGTAAAAAAAAAAACCTGTCACAACACGAGCGGCAGAGATGCAGGCCAGGGGGGTTGGCAAGCGAAGCGAGCAGGGGAACCCCCTATAAATAATTATTTTTATTTTGTATATTTAAAGATTTTACTAATATTCTGGCCACAACCAGGATTTTTGGCACCAAAGGCACCAGGGGGACTTGCCCCCCTAGTAAAATATAAGGAATTTATTTATACAAAGTAAATAAGTTGAATTAGTAATTCTTGTTCAATGAATGTGCTAACAGCTGGATTTTATTTATTAAAAGGTAAATTTGTTGCTGACAATAATTAACATATATCAAAGTCAAGTATGGTTGGCACTGTGGTGTAGCGCTTAGCTCTGCTCCTTTACAGCTGCAGGTTCTGATCTCAGGCTGGCAACTACCTGGTCCTGCATGGGATTTTCTTTGTTATTCTCAGTTTTGTTTCCACATCCCTTTGTTGATTTGGAGACTCAGTGTGCATGAATTTGCCCTCTAATTGACCGGTGTTTATTCTAGGCCTTTCTCTTTTATTCTAGGCCTTTCTCTTGCCTTGCTTCTAATGTTGTCAGGAGAGGCTTCAGCCCTCTTGAGCCGAAACTGGCACTTTAGCAAGTTTGGTAATGGATGAAGAGATGTAATAGAACTAGTGTTGTATAGTAATAAATCGGAGATGCTTCTTATATTTACTTGAGTATGCTTTGAGAATGTTTCTACTTTATTTGAATATAACATTTTTGTCGATTTTTACATTTTCAAACATAAATCACTAATTTTACTACAATATATTTGCTTGACATACTCATTACTGCAATATTAAACCAGAAAACTAAAGGGTGATGCAGATATGCGTTGTTTTACTCAGTTAATTTTCCAAGTGCTTCCTGCACTTTAAGAAAATCCACATATACAAACAATCTGGGATGATTTTCTGCTGGCATTAACACCCAGTCATCTACAAAGTACAACTCTCTGCAGCCGACATAATGGGGCGGGCTGGATGCTGGTGGCACACAATCCCAGTTACAGTTATTTCCACAGCTGACGCTGCCGCGTTCACACACACTCCTCACAGCAGCCTGCTGAATGGGGTGCTGGTGGATTGTTCGAAACATTCTATCACAATTCAGTTTATTTCCACAGCTGTAGCTGTGCATTCAGTCACAGGCTCCAGCAAGGTGGACTTATGTGCTTGGAGGACTCCCAGTTCACAATAAAATAAACCTTTTACAGATATACACCTAGCTGTAAAAAGATTATGCACCTGCACCCATAAACAAAGTCTTTCTTTTGAGATTTTGATTAATTTATAGTAAGGTGTAGCATAAATAATCATTTAATTGTGACTAATGTGGGATGCTGTAGAAATGAGAATCAAGATGTCTTCGATGTGAACTGCCATCTAATTGTTTTCTACAGATAATATTAGGAACAAATAAATTGGGATTATCACAATAAATTGAAAAATAAACAAAATGAATTCCCCTAACATTCTCCCTGAGAGTGTTTAGATACCATACAGTACTGATAATGTCAAATCGTTGTGAATTGGAGACATAAACATGGCAAGAAGGGTGAAGGGCCTCCAAAATGACCCACAAACCAGCCCAGAACCTGCACTGGTTGACAGGCAGGCTTTGGCCTACACAGGCTTATAATGATGCTAAGACTTTGAAAGTTCAAAAATACTTTTAAATGTTCAAAAATGCCCTTAAAGGAAGAGGATAAAACCTATGGCTTTAGAAGACAAGGCAAATTACAAATCTTTATAAGTGAACAATTTGTTTAAATAACAAAATAAATGGTCAAAAAGGCAAAATGATTTTCCTAAAAAGGCCTCCCAAGGCAAACCAATGCATAACATTAACCAAAGAATACATCTAGTAAATAGAAGCAAAATTCAATATATTAGAAATCTCCAAAGAATAGAATACTTGCAATACAAAATACAGATCACTACAATCCATGAAACTTTGAGGGACTGCTCCTCCAGCCTAAATCATAAATAATCATAATAATATTAAGAAAAACTATATGACAAATATTAACGAAAACACAAGGAAGATATACTTAAGCCAGTTAATAAACTCTGCCTGAAATGAAGCAGACATCAGTCATCTGGTAGGTGTTTGTGATCACCAGTACACCCAGAGAAATGCCATACTGGTTGGTGTGTACATAAGGTGCACTTGTTTTGGGGTCTTTCATTTGACTTTGTCGGCACAGCAGTCTCAGAAATGATTAAGTAATCAGTCTTAGTTATCCTTAGCTCTGTGTCATGCCAATACTTTATAGCATGAACAAATGAAACTCTGTCTTTCTGATATTCTCCAGGTTTTTTAAACTCTTCTCACTGAAGTTTTCCCTTTTCATTTATGAAAAATATTGCTTAAAACAAATACATAAGACTAGCCAACCCGCGGCGTAACATACGTTACATAATTATGTATTGATGGGTGAACACTTGCTGAATGACACAGTTGTCCAAATGGGGTGGGTTTGTGGATACCACTGTGAGTGAATGAAAAGACGGACCTCTGGAGAGAGCAACATACAATTGTCCGTGACTGAAAGCGGGATCGTCTGTGATGATGGAGGCCACGCTGGTGAAAGTTACTTCGTCGGTAGGGATAAGCTTCAGCACTTGTTCATTAAGGTGTAGCGAGTCTTCGTTGTTGACGCTTAATATAGCTTGCGTACTGAGTTGTTCCGGAGTCACAGTTGAGAAATACTTTTTTAATGTCTTTTAAGCACAGGGAAAAAAATTAACATGTGAAACATCCGTAATGTAATAAGCCACCAAGAAAAGTAACATTGCAACAATGCACGCTACGATCCGATCTCTGTAAACAGAAGTGAAAACAAAATCGAGGCCGGTGCATTCTTTAACTGCCTTGTAGCACAGTGGTAGTGCTGCTGTTTTGCAGTAAGGAGACTGTGGAAGATTTTGGGTTCGCTTCCCGGTTTCTCCCTGTGTGGATAGCGCTTTGAATACTGAAAACACCGGTATATCAATGTAATGAAGTATTATTATTCTTTTGCGTCCAGCACTCTCTCTCTCTCTCCCGCGCCTGTATGTGTGTGTGTGTTGCTCGCTCTCTCTCGCTCGCTGCACGTGTTCCTGCAGGCATACCAGTAAGTGAATGAAAAGATGGAACTCTGGAGAGAGCAACATACAACTGTCCGTGACTGAAAACTGGTTTTGGCAGATACATGCACATCTTTTTGAAAGTTTGGCCCTGTGCCTTATCAATCGTCATCGCAAAGGCAAATCTAACAGGAAATTGTCTTCGTGTTAAAGTAAAAGGCAAATTATCCGCGACAAACAAACTGTTTTACACGCTGCATACCAACCCGCGGCGTAGTATACGCCGCATAATCACGCCGCTTTTTTAATGTTTTTTAAGCAGAGGGAAAAAATGAACATTTGCAAAATCCGTAACGCCGCTTTCAGTAAGTACAATGCACACGCGTTTAATTTGTCAGCCACTTTTTGCCAGCAGTCTTTTCTGGTTTGGGCTGCTTTTGCAGTGTTACCGCTTGTGCATATTAAATGTTGAAATCCTTCGAGTAACTAATTAACTAACTAACACCCACCCAGCTTGTGAGAAAAAAATGTGCCCGTTCTTTCATCATTTTGTTGCAGCCTATCAAAGACTTGCTGATCATGTTTTCTAGACTCAATATACAGTGGAACCTCGGTTCACAACCATAATTCGTTCCAAACCTCTGGTCGTAAACCGATTTGGTCGTGAACCGAAACAATTTCCCCCATAGGATTGCATGTAAATACAATTAATCCATTCCAGACAATACGAACTGTATGTAAATATATTTTTTTAAAGATTTTTAAGCACAAATATAGTTAATTATTACACCATAGAATGCACAGTGTAATAGTAAAAACATTGAATAACACTGACATAAACACCCAGGCTCCCTGCTCAGCTACATGGCATGTGCAGTGCATGCGCAGGCTCTCTCTCTCAGCAGCACGCGAGCCTCCCCAGCCTCACCCCCCCCCTCTCTCTCAGCAGCACGTGAGCCTCCCCAGTCCCCCCACCCTCTCTCTCTCAGCAGCATGCGAGACTCCCCAGCCCCCCCCTCCCTCTCTCTCTCAGCAGCACGCGAGCCCCCCTCCCCCTCTCTCAGCAGCACGCGAGCCTCCCCAGCCCCCCTCTCTCTCTCTCTCAGCAGCACGTGAGCCTCCCCAGCCCCCCCTCCCTCAGCAGCATGCGAGCCTCCCCAGCCGCCCCTCTCCCTCTCAATCTCAGCAGCACACGAGCCTCCCCAGCCCCCCCTCTCTCTCTCTCTCAGCAGCACGCGAGCCCCCTCCCCCTCTCTCAGCAGCACACGAGCCTCCCCAGCCCCCCCCCTCTCTCTCTCTCAGCAGCACGTGGGCCCCCTCTCCCTCTGTCTCTCTGCTTCGGGCATTTCTCCCCTGTGTAGTGTGTGAGCGAGTGAGGAGAGAGAGAGAGAGAGCAAGCCAGTACGTTACAGTGAGCGAGAGCAGGCTCGAAGGCAATGTGTTCCTGTGGTATAGCGGGTCCATAGCTCCCCTTCAAAAGGTCATTTTTAATCAGGCGACTGACAGTAGTGGAGTCAGGCACAGAGAAGGTCAGCTGCAGAGAGAGCGTCTCGACTGTTGCAGGGCCTGAAGCAGGTGAGACGCTAATGAAAAAGAGGCACAGGGCTTATTGGTTTTTAAAGACTGCTTCCTTCATTGTGTTTTAACTTCAGTTTTAAAGGATTGCGCGGCTCTCTCTTCCGCTGCCTGTGTGTGTCTCTGTCTCTCTCTGGCGTTGCCTCTGTGTGTGTGTGTGTGTGTGTGTGTGCGCCACTCTGTCTCTCTGGCGCTGCCTGTGTGTGCACGGCACTCTCTATCGCGCTGCCTGTGTGTGCCTCTGTCTCTCTCTGGCGCTGCCTCTGTGTGAACCAAGGTTCCACTGAGGTTGACTAATGAAAAGTCAACGTGGCTCAGAGCTGCAAGTGTACTGTGGCACAGACAAACAGAAATGACGGCATGTTTCCCTTGGCGTCGCGTCCGAGTTGGTGGGCGTGGCTCTGTGATTCTTTCGTCGTATCCAATGGTCTAAGAGTTGGTGGGCGTGGCTCCTTCCTGCGTGCGCCATTGGCGTCTTACTTGTCGGCGGTTTAGTGAATCCACGCCCCTTCCGGCGTGCTTTCCATGGTTGTCTTGCCTTAGTGAATTATATATATAGATACTAGGGGGCTTTGCCCCCCTGCTCTCTTCGCTCACCAACCCCCCCAGCCTGCACTACGCACCAGCCAATTTGCGTCTCTGCCGCTCGCATATGTGAAGTTCACTTTCACCAGACAACAAATCTTTTAATTCTCACAGATATGCCTCTTCATTGGGAAGAAACACTAATAGTTTTTCCCTGATGGCAACACAAATTAGACGATCTACAAGTCTCCCTCTTAAAGTTTAAATCCAAACAATATATTTGATCTCTTTTGACTGTTCCATTATTTCACTGAGTAATAATTTCCGCTATAATAAGTTTGCGCTAATGCAATCTTTATTATTATTTTTTTGATACTTTTGAGTTTTAGTACTTTCATTATCTCTAACCTGCTCTGCAGGTGTATCGCGCCAACGTTTTTGAATTCGTTACGATGTTCTACTTTGTCATCTACTCTTTGGCTTTTATTTCCTGCCCCAGGCATTGGTTAAATCTCTTGGCACAAAGTCTTGTCTTGCGGAACGTGAAAGTGTCTCTCTAACCCTAACCCTAAGCCTAACCCTAATCACGTCTCGTCCCAGGCTAAAAAGTCTCATCTCCTCCTAGGATTTTTTTATTATAATAGAGAGATGAATAATAATTGCTAATTATTAAATAAATATTCAGTTTGTTAATTAAAATTATCTTAAGCAAACTCTTAGCTTTGCTCAGTGTGGGAGAAGGCTTTGTCTCTTGTGTACGAACAACATTCTCTGGCATGTGCTGTCCCCACCTAAGGGAAAAATTCTTTTGATTAGCCACTCCTTGCCATATAATGCCATCATTGTCTCTCCAAGATGACGCTTATTAATATGTTCTCTCAGTTTTGAATTTGGAGCACAACCTGTCCCCATGTCACTTGTTATGAATACTATCCCTCTAGTGCGTGATTCAGTGTCACTCTTACATTTCTATTTGAGAACTCTGCACTGATGGGATCAATGAAATCTGAGAACTGTCTTTAAATATTGAGTGAAAATGTAATTCAACTTTTGCATGTATGGAGGAAATGTATGTACTCAGAAATGTATCACAAATTTAACATTATCTGTTGATAATGATGGACTTATCTGGTTTTCTGCATTAATTGGTCATATAATCTGATCAGGCACAATATGCTAATCATACACACGCAAATATAGTTTATCATGTCTTTATTGAGCACACCCATCAAACATTCCTAGTGTCCTGTGGGAAAAGGAAGTGAACCCTTGAATTTAATAACTGCTCAATTTGCTTTGTAGCAATAACTTCTAGAAAGTACTCCCGATAGTTGCTGATCTGACCTACAGTATATAATATTCAGGGGGAATCATGGACCATTCTTCCTTACATAAATGTTTCTGGTCAGCCATATTCTACTGATGTCAGGTGTTAACACCTCTCTTTGTTGTATTTCCACAGCATCTCTACTGGTTTAAGGTCTGAGCTTTTACTGGGAACCTTCTAAATGTGTATTTTCTTATCTTGAAGCCGTTCAGTATACTTCAGTGTCTGGGGTCATTGTCCTGCTGCCTCACCCAACTTCTGCTGAGCCTCAGTTGGCAGACAGCCACCATGAAATTGTCTTGTTGGATACCTTGATAAACTCGGGAAGTCATTTTCCCTTTCATGATGGAAAACTTTCTGGACTCCAAGTCAGCAAAGCAACCCCAAATCATAATACTCCCACCATATTCCGTTATCACTGGGTTGTTTTCATGTTGGTACGTGGTGCCCTTTTTGTACTACTCTATATTGTTCCAGGAAAATTCAACTTTAGTGTCTTCAGTCAAGAAAACATTTTCCCAGTGGCTTTGTGAGGTTTCAAGGTGGACTTTGGCAAACTTCAGGCAAGCAACAATGTGTTTTTCAGAAGTAGCAGCTTTCTCCTTTGTGTCCTACCGTAGACACCATGTCTGTTCAATGCTTTACGTATGGTTGACTCGTTAACAAAGATGTTTACCTGTTGTAGTGATTCCTTCAAACCGTTAACTGTTACTCTAGGGGTTTCTTCTTATCACATTGAGCATTCTGTGTTGTGCCTTTCAAGTCGGCCTGGCACAGCCACAATACTAAATAGTCTCCATTTATAAACAGTTTGTCCAGTTGTGGACTGATGAATATCTAAACTCTTTAAAAATTCTTTCTAGCCTTTTTGCAGCTTTAAACAAATTGACAATTCTTGATCATAGGCTCTTCCGAGATCTCTTTTTTGCAAGGCATTGCTTCACATCACCAGGCAATTTGTGAACAGCAAACAAAATGCTTACTTTGATTGGACTCGAGGTTTTCCATCTCCTGACTCCAGTTCTAGGCATAGCCAGGGTGTTGAGGGGCTACAGTTTGGTGGACTCAGGATTGGGTCACTGGTTTTTGCAGATGATGTTGTCCTGTTTGCTTCATCAGGTCGTGATCTTCAGCCCTCTCTGGATCGGTTCGCAGCTGAGTGTGAAGCGGCTAGGATGGGAATCAGCACCTCCAAATCCGAGACCATGGTCCTCAGCCGGAAAAGAGTGGAGTGCCCTCTCAGGGTGGGAGGCGAGATCCTGCCTCAAGTGGAGGAGTTCAAGTATCTCGGGGTCTTGTTCACGAGTGAGGGAAGAATGGAGCGGGAGATCGACAGGCGGATCGGTGCGGCATCCGCAGTAATGCAGGCTCTGCATCGGTCTGTCGTGGTGAAAAAGGAGCTGAGCCGCAAGGCGAAGCTCTCAATTTACCAGTCGATCTATGTTCCTACCCTCACCTATGGTCATGAACTATGGGTAGTGACTGAAAGAACGAGATCGTGAATACAAGCGGCTGAAATGAGTTTCCTCCGCAGGGTGTCTGGGCTCTCTAAGTCCATATAAAAGAGCATTGGAACAAACTGTTGCTACATCGTCTGAAGCGTTATTTGGACAATACCGCACTATATGTTGCTACCATAATGGTGAGGGAAAGGGAATTAGCAGTGGAAGACAGACATACATGGTAGGTACCTCACAGAGCAACATTCATTAAAGTAAGCAAGTCTCACTTTCTATGCTTTAATTTTGGTGTACACTGACACATTAAATTGTATAAATTAAAAAAAAAAAAAGTGGAAGGATGGGGATGTTTTCAAATGTTTTACCATTTTAGCGATGGTTTTCATATTGCCTCTCAACCTGTCAAACCAGCAGCTTCTAGTCCAATCCCCATCTGTAATCCAAAAGTCTTATCCTTTAACAAAGACAAAGTTCTTTGGCATAAAAACAAAATAAAAGTACTTACAGTTCAAAATCCACAAATAGAGCCAGACAAGAGAAGAGATTAGCAAATGCTGATGCAAGGGACTCAAACTGCTCAGTCCTCAAGTAAAGGATGAAGACGGCCCTTCATTTGCAGTGTTGGGGCAGCCCCACCTCCATTGGCTCCACTTAAAGTGCGCAAGGCATATAACACAGATAGTAAGTAATATTAACCCTTTTAACGCCCTGACGTCCTATTATTACTACATATATGCAGCCTTTTTTGTGAAGCACAGGTACGTTTGCAGGAATTGGAACCGGGCGTGCTACTATTAGTGCAGACTGGAGAGAAGTGGCAGTTGCTTTGGGTGCCGCCTGGTGGCATACAGTGCACGAAACACCAAAGTGAAAATGGATGCTTCTGTGCACCACATAGTAAGTAGCTCCACTTTCAATTTTATTTCCTCAAGCAGATAATAATAATAATAGTGATATATATTTTTAGTTTTTTTCATTTTTGAGCTTCCTAGACACCCCAAAGGTAGAATATCTCACAAAATAATTTTTCCCATAAAAACAGAAAATCCAGGGCCGAAAGGGTTAACATAAGACAGTGATGTACAGAAACTGTTCATTAAGAAATAATATACAAAGAAACAACGTTTACAACATAAAATGTAGAAAGCAACATAAATACAAGTAAATCAAAAAGTAAATGCAATTTGAAAATTACACAGTAACCACAATGGGTAAAAGCTGAAGTAGAAAAACACATTTGCAATGGCTTGTGGGTAGTTCGAATATGCGCAGCTTGGCCCCTTGCTATTAGTCTAGTCTAGATGAAGCCAAGGTCAAATGAACATGGACATGCCGCTGCAGGACTGCACCATTGGTGAACAATGCGCTGTAGTGAGATTTCTTTGGGCAGAGGGAGTGAAAGCTGCTGAAGTTCACTGAAAGATGTTGGCTCAGTATAGAAGTGAAAACAACATGAATCAACAGACAGCTTATGAACGGGCAGAAAAGTTTAAAATGAGAAGAACAAATGTAACCGATGAAGCTCGATCTAGTCGACCATCAACATTGCGCATACAAGCCCCCATCGACATCGCAGATCTTAAGGTTAAGGAAGCGGTGCTGACCTGGATTTGGAAATAACCAAAAGCCTCTTCTTTCAAGGAATAAAGACGTCTGAGGAACAATACAAGAAGTGCGTCGACTTGCAGTGGGGATATGTTAAGAAATGATAGAACTGTTAGGCTCATCTGCTCATGCTTACCGGTATTAAAGGGTAAGTTGCCTTTACCTTTTGATTCTCCCTCGTAAAAAGATAGAGTGAGCCAGGGATGAAACTCTGGCTGTTTCTCAACCACATCAATGGCGCCTTCAGTCGTTATACTCTGCACTGCTCCCCATCACCAGTCCTTTCATCTTCTTGACTCTTTGTTGACCTCATTTGCAACCCCCAGTGTGGCCTTGAAACTAAAGATTTGAGTAAGTAATGATAATTTACATTTGCTGTTGACTGTTGTGACATCCAACATGGAGTAGCTCTGAGTTTTCCCTGAAAGGCTACACATGCTTTTTAAACCCCAGCTCACAATAAAATCATATAAAGACAAAAGCTGGAAACTTTTTGAACCGTTTTTCCCCTAGTGCTATTAATTCTTTTGAGCAGGTTTCAATTCTATTGCACATGTGCAGTGCACAATGTTCTGAAAAATTTGATTCTAAGAAAGGCTGAAGTGAACATATTTCATCTTGGTACACCTTGCCTAGGGTGCACTAGATTAAAATCTACAGTTCATAAAACTAGCCATTGCCACTCGCTGTCCAGCCTTGACTGTCACACTGAAGTGTCACTAGCTGATTAGTCAAAAAGATTAAAAGGACTGACGATACAGGTGTGTCATTTCTGCACACTTGGGAGTCATAAAGAATATTATTGTGAAACTTAAAAATGTGGCCTGTCTGGTGTTTGGTGTTTTAAAGGTTATACCTACTGCATGTACACAGTTATTTATGTGTTTAATGAAATTATTAATGACAGGTAATTACTGCCTTTTAAGTTGAGTCATGGGGCCAGGCCTTATTCTCAAACAAGAACACACATTTGGTGACAACTCACTAAAAAGTTGCGAAATCTGCCACTGCACCCTAATCAAACAATTATTTTAAAAAATAAAAGTAACAAGTCAAGAGCCATGAATTCTAATGCACTTGGAATATACAGACATCTCACAGGAAAGGTTCTTTTTTAGAGATATCCACAATTTGAGATAATGACGTTTCTGATGTGCCCTTTTTATACGAGCGTATTATTGCAGCAATGACGTTAATTGCTTCATTACTAGAGACACGCTTCATAGCACCTGACACCATGATGTAATAGACCAGGTCCCAGAATTGCAGTGCCCATAAAATAGAAAATGCTGACAAAAAAACACAATTTTATAAATTTAATTTAAGACCCTTGCACATTGTCAGTCTGAGGTTTCTTTCATTTGCTTCAATAGGTCGAGAATTTTCTGATTCATTATTACAATGTTAACTATCATCTTTGTTACATTCTGTATGTGTGTGAGATTTGACAGTTAGTTCTGCAGATGCACACGATGAAACAGGTCGGGATCGTGGTTGGCAACCCCCAGGCAGACCAGTGCAGTCCAGTCCCAACCCTTGGAAATGACAATCTATCTGCTGCAGCCAGGAGTTACGTGAGTATCTCCGTGGCCTGGTCCAGCCACCCAGGTCCTCAACAATGAGGATCCTATGAGCCACATCACAATCAGGGAATCGCGCCACATGGCCGTAGTGCCGTAACTGATGCTCCCTCACAATGCAGGTAATGTGCCTCATTCGGGACTCCGTGAGCAACCAGTCGTTCAACACAAAGTCAAACCAACGGTACCCAAGGATTCTCCGAAGAGACCCAGTACCAAAGGAATCTAGTCTTTTGTCTCAGGTCATTGGGTAATTTCCAAGTCTTACAACTATATAGCAAAACAGGAAGCACCAGGACTCTAAAGACCTTCATCCTTGTGCAAAGATATCTGGAGTGCCACACACCCCTTTTCAGCGACCTACTGCCCCCCCATCCTCACCCAATCCATCTACTGACTTCATAGGAAGAGTCACCAGAGACATGAATGTCACTGCCAAGGTAAGTAAACCTCTCAACAAGGTCAACACTCTCTCCACAAACAGACACACTGCTGATGGCTGTGCCCAAGAGGTCATTGAAGGCCTGGATCTTGGTTTTTATCCAGGACACTCGCAAGCCCAGACACTCAGACTCCTCACTCAGTCTCTCGAGAGCCCCGATCAGAGCCTCCATTGACTCAGCAAAGATCACAGCATCATCAGCAAAGTCAAGATCTTTTTTTTGCCAACAGATGCCCCACAGCCACTGGACTTCACAACTGTGGACCCAGAAATGTCCAATGTCCTAGTCTGAGGATCAGCTTTAAACAGCTGCTCAAAGTAGCCATCCTAGCAGGTCACAATTGTAGCGTCATCGATAAGGACCGTTCCATCACCTCACTCTGACTGTGACTCTTTGAGGAACAGATTCATAAGTGCGTAATGCTTCAATACCTCTGTAAGCACGACGTGGGTCACTAAACCATAGATGGTGTGGCACTTGCTCACAGATTCCTCTAACAAATGCCTCCTTATCTGCCCTCGGAGCCCTCACATCCATCCTTCTCAGTTCCCAATACAGACCAAAGTTGCCATCCAGCCGCGTGCTGCGACACCTCTCGATAATGTCTAGGGTGCCCTGAAAGATGAAACACTTCCTTCTGGGAACAACGGTAACACAAACACAAACCTTGGCAACCTTCAGGGTCTTATCATGGAAGGTCTCCTACATCACTTTAGGATTGGTAGCTGCATCCAAGTCTGTAAGTTCTTCACACAAACTTTGTGGAAACCCATTAGAAACAGCCTGATCTTGGAGTCTGGCCAGGTCCAGCCACTTTTTTCCAGTAAGTGGCAGCCTACTGGACCTAATTTGGATCTTCAGAGTACCAACAACAAATTTGTGGTCAGAATTCACAAACTGGGCACTTCTGTAGATCGTGTAGTTTTATAAGAGCCACAAGCGTCTGCTCACGAGGATGTGATCAATCTCCTTCACCGCACCACCAGTATTGGAGTATCAAGTCCAACGATGCGGCTCAGGGCGCTGGAACCAGTATCTAGCAATTCGCAGCCCCTGACCTTTTACAAAGTCATGGAACATGGAGCCACTTTCACGAAGGCCACCAGACACATGTGGACCGACACAATCCTCATAGCCAGCCCTGTCAGTGCCAGTGGTCACAATGAAATCTCCCATGACCAGAGGAGTGTCACCTCACTGGCAACTACCAACCACAGAGCGAAGTTGTGAATAAAATGTCTCCCTCACTGAGAAATCAGTCATTGTAGTTGGAGCATATACTGAGACAACAGACAAGGCACCCAGGGAGTGCCGTAATCTGAGTCTCATAATACGCTCATTGAAAGGAGTGACATCAGACACCATCACGAGCTGATCCACCACAGCAACAGCTACTCTTCAAGTGTAACATCAGAGCAACCACACCATTAAAAATTGTACCCACCTACAAAGATCTGGCCAGACCCAGGTCCACGCACCTCAGAGAGTGCTACCACTGAAATGTGGAGTTTACAAAGCTCCTCGGACAGCAGATAAAAATGCTCAACGTGCCATAGAGACAAAAATGTTTCACACGTCTACCTGGAATGGGCCGCCTCAAATTGGGAACTGAGTACTGCCCTGCAGTAGGCAATGCCTCAGCACCACACCAATTCCAATCCCCAACAGGCCTGACATCATTGGCTCTCTGGGGTTTTAACTCTTCTGGGGATGAGGCTTCAGAGGGCTTTCCCCCATCCCCTTCCTATGGGAGGCTGCAGCAGAGCTACACCCATGGAGAGCAGAAAGGAGTCCTGTCTATTGTTTAAGAGCTGTGTGAAGTTTTTTTTTTTTACAGTGACTGGAGTGCCAATCCTGCCACCAACCCCCAAGATTTCCCTGTAAGTTGGAGGACCGTTTACAGAACAGATGCAGTTTAACATCATACCCAGGACAAGGACTAAGAGGCAGAGGCGTGACCACGGGGGGGCTGGGATGGGCACTGCCCCCCCAGAGACAAGCCGTGCCCCCCCTGCGAAATGCTCTGTCTGTGAATGAAAACTCTGGAGAAGAATAACATTTGATTTTCAAAACTGAGTTGCTTTCCTATCGGCCCGTTTGAATTTGGGGCGTATCCGTCAGTGTCTCCTCCACTAGACAGGCACCGTGCTGCTCACAGTTCACTTCGCAGCACGTTTTGAACCTGTTGACCGCATTCTTTAATTAAAACAGCGTATATGTTCCATTCTTCTTTTATTTTCTGGTTGGTAACACCAAAGGCTATGCATAGGCGGCTTATTAAAAAGCAGACATCTTCAACCTCTGTCCCTCTGTCCATGGTTGCACCGCTGCTACCAACATGGAGCACAGAGCACCCACATCGGGAACTGAAACTTCACTTCACGGGAAACTGAAACTCCAAAAGATGTAGATAAGCCTACACAATCCTCCAGCTCTGCGCCCGTGTCGGGTACTCCAAACCTCTGCCTTCAACAAAATATACAGTCCGGTCTGCCTGACTTAAATATGGATAGCCCATCCCAGCCCATTTTAATTAATTATCCCAAGCACGCATTCGGAAAGACACTCAGATGTTTTAGTGCAAGCTGGTATCAGTCTCGACCATGGCTTGAATATTCTGTTGTCCGTGATGGCAGCTTTTGCTTTGCCTGCCACAAATTTAGTGTTTCCAATTCGGACCGCAAGGACATATTCACCAAACACGGCTACACTAATTGGAAAAAAGCTCTAGAAGAAGACGGTGGCGGCTTCCACAAACACGTGTCTAGTATCCTGCACGTCAGAGCCATGTCTGCATCACAGCACCCATCATTGGTGTGTCTTCAGCTGCATAAGAAAGCTCTTTCTCTACTTTGAACCGCATTCTCACTCCACTCGGCCGAACAATGCTGCATTCAAGGAAGAGAAATTCAGTCATTCTGGCACATGAGAAAAACATCACAGAAAATCTAGACATGAATGAATTTATTTCAGAATTTGCCAAGAGTAACCGCAGACTGGTCCTGTAGATAATATCCATGATAACACTGGAAACTGATGTCCTATAGCCTCCCATGACTACAATAAGCCACGTTTCTGTTCTTGCTCTCATATGTTGTATACATTTGACTTTATTGATATTTACCTTGTAGATGTAGTTCTATATTTGTTCACAAAAAATAATAATACAAGTTCCATTGCCTCTGTTAATTTTATTGAACAATAGGTAATGATTTATTCCACAATTTTTGCTTTAATATGTTTTATATAACTATGTTGTTATTATTATTTGACCCCCCTACAAAAATGGGAATGGATGGATGGATATTTTTTGCCCCCCCAGACAAGCCAAACGCCCACCCACACATGATGTTCTGTTCACACCTCTGCTAAGAGGAAAGAAAACTAAAGAGGAAAAGAACTTCTGATTTGATTGTCACAGTTCCAGTGAGACATTACACAGGTGTATCGCCGTTGGTATTATGAAGCCCCCATCAAATTTGAAAGTCCTCAGTGTTAGTGTGTCAAAGAGTGGATGTGCAGCATTGTTCAAAATGGTACTGGAGATGCAGTGGAGAGTGTTACTTTAAATTAAAATATTGTTTTGTTTTTCTTTTTTGAAAATGTTTACCTCCTCATTTTAGTATTTGTACTGGAGTGTTTCCACGCACCCTCACCACTAACTTGACTGTTTACTCTATGATTTATGCTCCTGATAGTATTAAAATTTAAAGTGGTCCTTTTCAACAATACAGTGATACTTGGGCTGCATTCCATTTATCTCAGATATCAGAGCTGGGAATGACATGACACCCAAGATGACTGCATTCCACATGTCAGAAAAACAATGCAGACGCCTCCAGGAAAACCTGTTGTGCTTGCTATTTTGGAATACAGACAATTAAAAATCCAGTTGATAATAACCCATTATGGGAGTATTTTCCATATCCCAACACCATATCAACATGTTCACAGGTAGAAGTTGGACAGTTCTGTGTGTGTGACTCATTTAATGACACAAATAGAGAGAAGTACTAATTAAACAGTATTACGCTACAACTTGACACACGATGCAGCCGTCTTTGATTTTGAAGTTGCAGTTGGTCAGGCTCCCACGACTTTCTGAGGAGGAAATCCATCTTGTAGGGGAATTCCAATTGAAACTTCCTACTTGGAACCCCGCCTTCTGAGTTCAGATGGAATGAAGCAGAAGGGTTTAGCTAAAACATTAGCATTGAACAGGGGTGGACAATGGAGAGCCTCAGTGGCTGCAGGTTGTCATTCCAACCCAATTGTTTAATTAGAAACCCATCCTTGCCAATGTCAGACCTTATTTCATTTTGTGGCTTGTTAGTCTGCAATGTAAGGTTCTTATATTGAGGATTTTTTCCTTCCCAAGGATATCATCCAAATGATTTGAAGCCAAAAACGTATACCATATATACTCACGTTTAAGTTCTCTGGCGGATAAGTCGGGGCTTGATTTTACAGTATAATTTCTGGTATTTTATAATGTCGGTCGTATAAGTCGAATGTGGAAAAAACACGCCATTGGTCCCACCTGAGAGAGTAACCATGGAGCACACTGCCTTTTATTTCTATATATTGTGCCTATGTGACCAGATGGTAATACCCAAACTATTCTGAAGCGATGTTTGCACTGATTTGTGTTTGTTGTATCTTACACCCTCATAAACGTTTATCGTAATAGCATCCCTTATCTACGATGGAGTGCTCAATCAGAAGAAAACATGAAGCTGGTTTTAAATTAAAAGTCTGTAAGAAGAATGAGTCATAGATACTGTATCATAAAAGTTTGGGGCAGCCACACATATATTGTTTCTTGGCTGCAAAAAGTTGATTTGAAATAAGCACAATGTGCATAGAACAGAGTCGAAAATAGAACTGACTGGCCTTGAGACAAAATGGCTGTTTTAAGCAAGAGTAGGGGAAATTACATCACTGGTGCCAGAAGTGTAAGTGACATCATCGTGACTGGAACTGACATCATTGTTGGTGCCAGAACTGAAAGTGACGTCTTCGTGACCAGAAGTGGCGTCATCGTTGGCACTGGAACCGGAAGTGACATCGACTGTGGTGTTGGAACCAGAAGTGACGTCATCCGTGGTGTCAGAATCAGGCGGGATTTCCCAGGAATGGTCTGCAAGAGACTGAGAGAGACAGTCAACACGCTCCACCGTCCCCTGGTCTGGCATAGAATTACTATTATTTAGGCCCTTTGGCTGCTTCTCATTTGTACGTGTGTGACCGTCGTTGAAATGGCGAAAGAAATTGGTTAAATGCGCTGGTGTAACAAAATTCGATGTGTCTGAGAAACTGGTGCGAGACTGGAGGAAGCAAGAAGATGTAAAAAAGAAAAAATGTAAGTGTCGCATTTTTGAACGGCCGTATAAGTCAGGGTCTGATTTTATGATCGATTTTTTGGGTTTCAAGACCCGACTTATACATGAGTATATATGGTCATTTTCAGTCTGTTACATTTATCAATTTAGTTATTTTTTAAATCAAACAGTGAACAATGAACACACATACAGTTAGGTCCATAAATATTTGGACAGAGACAACTGTTTTCTAATTTTGGTTCTGTACATTACCACAATGAATTTTAAATGAAACAACTTAGATGCAGTTGAAGTGCAGACTTTCAGCTTTAATTCAGTGGGGTGAACAAAAAAATTACATAAAAATGTGAGGCAACTAAAGCTTTTTTTAACACAATCCTTTCATTTCAGGGGCTCAAAAGTAATTGGACAAATTAAATAACTGGAAATAAAATGTTCATTTCTAATACCTGGCTGAAAACCCTTTGCTGGCAATGACAGCCTGAAGTCTTAAACTCATTGACATCACCAGATGCTGGGCTTCCTCCTTTTTAATGCTCTGCCAGGCCTTTACTGCGGGGGCTTTCAGTTGCTGTTTGTTTGTGGGCCTTTCTGTCTGAAGTTTAGTCTTCAACAAGTGAAATGCATGCTCAATTGGGTTAAGATCAGGGGACTGACTTGGCCATTCAAGAATTTTCAACTTCTTTGCTTTAATAAACTCCTGGGTTGCTTTGGCTGTATGTTTTGGGTCATTGTCCATCTGTATCATGAAACGCCGCCCAATCAATTTGACTGCATTTAGCTGGATTTGAGCAGACAGTATGTCTCTGAACACCTCAGAATTCATTCAGCTGCTTCTGTCCTGTGTCACATCATCAATAAACACTAGTGTCCCAGTGCCACTGGCAGCCATGCACGCCCAAGCCATCACACTGCCTCCACCGTGTTTTACAGATGATGTGGTATGCTTTGAATAATGAGCTGTTCCACGCTTTCTCCATAATTTTTTCTTGCCGTCATTCTGGTAGAGGTTGATCTTGGTTTCATCTGTCCAAACAATGTTTTTCCAGAACTGTGCTGACTTTTTTAGATGTTCTTTAGCAAAGTCCAATCTAGCCTTTCTATTCTTGAGGCTTAGGAGTGGCTTGCACCTTGCAGTGCACCCTCTGTATTTACTTTCAAGCAGTCTTCTCTTTATGGTAGACTTGAATATCGATATGCCTACCCCCTGGAGAGTGTTGTTCACTTGGTTGGCTGTTGTGAAGGGGTTTCTCTTCACCATGGAAATGATTCTGCGATCATCCACCACTGTTGTCTTCCGTGGACGTCCAGGTCTTTTTGCGTTGCTGAGTTCACCAGTGCTTGCTTTCTTTCTCAGGATGTACCAAACTGTAGATTTTGCCACTCGTAATATTGTAGCAATTTCTCGGATGAGTTTTTTCTGTTTTCGCAGCTTAAGGATGGCTTCTTTCACCTGCATGGAGAGCTCCTTTGACCGCATGTTGTCTGTTCACAGCAAAATCTTCCACATGCAAGCACCACACCTCAAATCAACTCCAGGCCTTTTATCAGCTTAATTGATAATGACATAACGACGGACTTGCCCACACCTGCCCATGAAATAGTCTTTGAGTCAATTGTCCAATTAGTTTTGAGCCCCTGAAATGAAGGGATTGTGTTCAAAAAATGCTTTAGTTGCCTCACATTTTTATACAATCGTTTTGTTCACCCCACTGAATTAAAGCTGAAAGTCTGCACTTCAACTGCATCTGAGTTGTTTCATTTAAAATTCATTGTGGTACTGTACAGAAACAAAATTAGAAAAAAGTTGACTCTGTCCAAATATTTATGGACCTAACTGTAGATGTAAATGGAAACAAGTGAGATGGGGAACTGCTGCCTGCTTTGTCATTTACATCTTATTGCTAATAAGAAGCCATTAAAACACTGAAAGCAGCTGTTTAAGATTGAAATAAGCAATTAAGGGTGGGGAACCTTAACAAGTATCAAATGAAAAAAATGAAACATCAAAAACGTCATTTGAACAATAAGTGATTCATCAGCAAGAATTGACTTCTCAATAAGAAACTGGGTTGGAACAAAAACTTGCAGCCACTGCGGCTCTCCAGGATTGACATTGCCCATCCCTGGCATAAAACAAAGAAAGTACTCCCTTCTATAACATTACAAGACTAAAATAAATATAAATGTTTGTTTTTGACTTTATGGATTCTAGCCATTTTCATACCGATACAGCCCATCTGACTGATAAAGCTGGATTTCCTGGACAAATTCCAGCATTGGCTTTAAGGCGTGTCACACTAATGCTAGGAAGCTCTATTATTAAGAGTATGGACTCCATCATGGAGTTCTTTAGTTTATTTAAGTTGAAGGGTATAACTGTCCTCTTAACACAATCACGAAGAGCTGAGTTTACAATCCTTAATTTATCTGTTGGCTCGCTTTGCATCTCATTAGTGTTTGGCTGCTCTTTAAGGAAAAAAGAATCTGAAAAGCAAGTCGGAGTAAGTATATTATGTTAAATTAACAGCAGTAATGAGGCCCTCCAGAACTTGAGATTGACACCCAGGGGTTGTCACGTTCCATCCTGGAGGGCTGCATTGGTTGCAGGTTTTTGGTCCAGTCGTAACTGCTGAGTTAAAAGCCAATGTTTGCCATTAACTGAACTTATTTTTTAATTGTGTGGGTTGTTAGAACTTTCATTCTGCCACATCAAGAAATTCTCAGAGTGTAGATTTTTTTTTTCTGAGGATGCAGTCCCAATGATTTGTAGAAGAGTAGTTCTCAGTCCTTCACTTTTTTTCCCTCTTCCATTTCTTTTCAACTATTTTGTTACACTTCATGACTAGAGTGTGAATGAGAATGAGTTAAGACAGCGGGTCCCCTTTGTCATTTCCATCTCTGTATTTCTTGCACAAAATAGTTACTCTTATACTGTTCCTCCTAGGTGTGCACGGGAGTGTCAACGAGATCGCTGAGGTCCGCCTTTTGGATCACCTCGGAGGAAGATGTCCCTCGCGGGGCTGGACGCTCCAAACCATGGTTTTTCGCTGGGAGGAGGGTACTGTGATATATGGCTGGTCGGTCATCCCGGCCAATACCCCCAGGCCGCCAGGTGGAGCCCTCCCTGCAGCATGGAGGTGCCCCGAATGCCAGCAGGGAATTCTGGACAATGCAGTTTTTATCCCCAATCCTGCTGGATGCCATGGGGGCCGCTAGGGGACGCTGCAGGGAGGAACAAGGATTATTTGCCCTACGCCCCGGAAGTACATTCAAGTCACATGGACAGGAGGAATGACGTGCTTCTAGGGTGAAGAAGAAAGGATTTTTATCTGACCGGGAAGTGTTCCTAGTCACGTGGACAGAGAGGGCGAAACACTTCCTGGTCAAAGACTATAAAAAGGACTGAGAGACCAGGGCGTTGAGCTGAGCTGGGTGGAAGGGTGGCAACGCGTCTGGGAGTGGAGGATTGTTTATTGATTAGTGATTAATGATTGTATTGGTTTATTATATGAGTATTGTGGAGTTGTATTGTATAAGCTCGCCAGTCCTATCCACTTATTTCTTCCAAAAAAACATCAGGTCAAGTTTTGAAAGTCCCCAACGTCTTACTGTCTACCACACTACTTGGCAGCTTATTCCAAGTGTCTATCATTCTTTGTGTAAAGAAAAACTTCCTAATGTTTGTGCAAAATTTACCCTTAACAAGTTTCCAACTGTGTCCTCATGTTCTTGATGAACTCATTTTAAAATAACAGTCTTGATCCGCTGGACTAATTCTCTTCATAATTTTAAACACTTCAGTCAGGTCTCCTCTTAATCATCTTTTGTTTAAACTGTAAAGGCTCAGCTCTTTTAATCTTTCCTCATAATTCTACCCCTGTAGCCCTGGAATCAGCCTAGTCGCTCTTCTCTGGACCTTTTCTAGTGCTGCTATATCCTTTTTGTAGCCTGGAGACCAACACTGCACACAGTACTCCAGGTGAGGCCTCACCAGTGCGTTATAAAGGTTGAGCAGAACCTCCTGTGACTTGTACTCCACACATCATGCTACATAACCTAACATTCTGTTAGCCTTCAGAGATTGTCAGATGTGCGTAATACCTGAAATAAATAAATATTATGAAAGCCAAACAGACTGAACCCTATGCTGCAGTTGTAAAATATTTCAAGGGTCATTTAAAGCAGCATGAAGAATGGTTACCATCTGGACACGGCACATTTTTTCTGACACCTTTGTTCAGGCCAAAGGCACAACTTCAGCAAAGCTCACAGGGCTGGTCATACTGGCTTAGAAGCACATAACAGACATTGTAACTGGACACAAAGCACATCAGAAATGCACTTGGGGGTAGCAAGGTGGGTGTGCAAAGAAAGACTTCTGATCCTGGGGCTGTAATTATCCAACATGAATCCAGGAGACTAAACCAACGAGTTCCCACTGTGGGTCATAGGACAGGCTCTCATATGCACACAAATGCAGGTTTGCTTTTATGTGCCATCTATTTTGAGATGTGCACCCTTTGCTGTGGCTCCCTAGGACACAAAGGGGGGGATAAAGCAAACCCGGAAATTTAATGAACAGACAGATGGACTTTAACATTATTTCATCATTTCTGTCTAAATCTTAAGAAAATGTGGCTATGCTCAGTGCTGAAGCATCACGGCTCCTCCAGAGACCTGGGTTCAAATGCCACCAATCTTGAGGTCCAGTCACATCAACACGCTTTTTCCAGTAATTTTCATTTGCAGACTTCATTTGCCTAATCCTGGAGAGCCAGCACAGTCGTGTAGTTTGACATATCCAGCCAGTCACCCCTAAGTTTTGATTTTCTTCCATACGGCTGACAAACATGGACACCCAGCTGGACGTGGAATACATGCAAAGCAGCCACAAGTAACAAGGAGAAATGGACATGTTGGACCTGACAAACACAAGAGACGTTCGTCTCTCTGACGCTTCATGTGATATAGCACGACAGAATCAATTTAACCACAGCATGTTTTGGATGTCACAAAAGAGGTAAAACTGTGCTGGAAAGTCTTTATAGAGCAGTGTTTCCCAACCTGTGGGCCGCGGTCAAACTCGGATGAAAACCCATCCACCAATCACCTCTCCGACCATCCATTGCAGGTGGATCATGGCTGACCCCAGACAAAACCACATCACACTTCACTCACAGCGGTAGGTGGATCAGGGCCAATCCTGGATGACCTCTCCAATCTCCGCTCAATTCACCAAGGAGGGAAAGCATCGACAATCGTGCTCGATTCATTTAATACTCTGACGCTCTGCTGGACCTGCTTTGACAATCATACTCAATTCATAGAAGGGGACCACCCCATTTCCCCCACCCTGCTCAGATGGTTGCACTAAATTCACAGAGGGGGACCTCCCTCTGGTGGGTCGCAAACACACTGGCATGTGAACAACCGACTGGCGACACCACAAAGGTTGGAAATTGCTATTATAGACCATGTCATTTGTCATCCTCTTTGATTCCTAGTCATGTAATCTGACATCAGCAGACAACAAGATCATCAACAGCCGTCGTCAAGTTTGACATCCCCTTCATGTACTATGAAGCCACCTGTACTATCAGTGTGGGGTTTGCATGTTCTCCCCAGGTCACCCAGTAATCCAGGTTTTACTCAACTTCACCAAAGTCAGAGGCACAACTTCCAGTCGGTGGGGATGACAAACTTAATGACTGTGGCTGCTAATCTCTCTGTGTGAGGATGGCAGATTACATAACTAGAAACTAGGGAAGATGAACTACACCACCCTGTGACGACTTTCCATCACAGCTATGAATCTCCAAAGTTTCACCAGCTTACCACATTCTGATGGCCAGTAATGTGCTGTCTGTCAGCGCCAGTGCTAAATGGAGATTTTACAGGTTTGGCGAGTTTTACAACCTTAGCCCTATTTTATTTGCTGTTCTATTTCCATTTTGGTACAACTAACACAAGACATCAGATTGACGAGCTTCTCTTCTGTTTGTGTGGGCCAAAACACTCTTGTGCCTGCCTTGTATGCCCTGTACTTCCAGGTGGGTGCTCATTGGGTGTCCACTCTCATAAGGACAGAGCCCACCCCGTGACTTAACCCAGTCACAGAATGGTCCGACTGAGTGGCCAGGTACATCATACTACATGACTCGCAAGTGCAACAACAACATTATTTATATTGCACATTTTCATACATATAATGTAGCTCAAAGTGCTTTACATGATGAAGAAAAGAAAAATAAAAGACAAAGTAAGAATTAAAATAAGACAACACTAATTAACAAAGAGTAAGAGTAAGGTCCGATGGCCAGGGAGGACAGAAAAAGCAAAAACAACTCCAGACGGCTGGAGAGAAAAAAAATTAAATCTGCAGGGGTTCGGAGGCCATGAGACCACCCAGTCCCCTCTGGGCATTCTACCTAACATAAATGACCAGTTCTCTTTGTATTTAGGGTTCTCATGGAAGGAGGAAGCTGCCCTCAACTCATGAAAATGAGTGGAAAAGATGTGTGTTTAGTTAATGGGTGCCTCTAAATTGTCTCCGTGCAGACATGGCATGAGAGTGTGAGTGCCCTGCTATGGTCTTGTGCCCAGTGCTGCCAGGATAGACTCCAACCTATTGTGATGCTGAATTGAATTTAATAATGAAGGGATGGTCATACTGACTTAGAAGCGCATAACAGACATTGTAACTGGAGACAAAGCATCTCAGAAATGCACTTGGGAGTACCAAGGTGGGTGTGCAAAGAAAGGCTTCTGATCCTGGGGCTGTAATTATCCAACATGAATCCAGGAGACTAAACCAACGAGTTCCCACTGTGGGTCATAGGACAGGCTCTCATATGCACACAAATGCAGGTTTGCTTTTATGTGCCATCTATTTTGAGATGTGCACCCTTTGCTGTGGCTCCCTAGGACACAAAGGGGGGGATAAAGCAAACCCAGAAATTTAATGAACAGACAGATGGACTTTAACATTATTTCATCATTTCTGTCTAAATCTTAAGAAAATGTGGCTATGCTCAGTGCTGAAGCATCACGGCTCCTCCAGAGACCTGGGTTCAAATCCCACCAATCTTGAGGTCCAGTCACATCAACACGCTTTTTCCAGTAATTTTCATTTGCAGACTTCATTTGCCTAATCCTGGAGAGCCAGCACAGTCGTGTAGTTTGACATATCCAGCCAGTCACCCCTAAGTTTTGATTTTCTTCCATACGGCTGACAAACATGGACACCCAGCTGGACGTGGAATACATGCAAAGCAGCCACAAGTAACAAGGAGAAATGGACATGTTGGACCTGACAAACACAAGAGACGTTCACCTCTCTGACGCTTCATGTGGTATAGCACGACAGAATCAATTTAACCACAGCATGTTTTGGATGTCACAAAAGAGGTAAAACTGTGCTGGAAAGTCTTTATAGAGCAGCGTTTCCCAACCTGTGGGCCGCGGTCAACCTTGCACAAGTCAAGGGAAAATGGAATCGGAAGATGAGACATAGAGTCCAGACTCCACTCAGGAGCTGTAACCCAGAAAACAACAATTAGCTTGGGATGTGTTGCCAGAATGGTGGTCAAAAAACGAAGCAGTAAGTCGTAAGCCACAAAAAGGGTACACATAACCAGAGCCAAGAAACTCGAGACATATAAGTCACAATCAGAGTGCAGAAAAATATGTATCCAGTAAATTTAAAAACTAACAATGTTAAGTGACACAAAGTCTTTCAAGAATCCAAGCCTTGGATGATTAGGTATTTTAAAACGTTCCAACAAAGGGGCATCACATCCTATGAACCTTTTTCCAACATGGCAGCATCAACAACGTGTGACAGATTGGGGTCCTCTCGACCCCTTGAACCCTCTGACCACTCTTCAGACACCAGGTAAAAGTCCAATAATTATTTATTTGGACAATATTAAAGTGCACAAAGCACCTACACTCCACAATACTCATATATTAAACCAATACAATCATTAATCACTAATCAATAAACAATCCTCCACTCCCAGACGCGTTCCCACCCTTCCACCCAGGTCACATTTCCGGGTCAGATAAAAATCCTTTCTTCTTCACCCCGGAAGCACGTCATTCCTCCTGTCCATGTGACTTGAATGTACTTCCGGGGCGTAGGGCAAATAATTCTTGTTCCTCCCTGCAGCGTCCCCTAGCGGCCCCCACGGCATCCAGCAGGGTTGGGGATAAAAACTGCATTGTCCAGAATTCCCTGCTGGCATTCAGGGCACCTCCATGCTGCAGGGAGGGCTCCACCTGGTGGCCTTAGGGTATTGGCCGAGATGAACAGCCAGCCACATATCACAAAGGAAAACAAAAAGGCACCACAGGAGCACATGAAAATCACAAGAAAGAAAAAGATGAATATGACCACTAGATTCCCTGGACTCCAAACCCCTGAAAACCACACTCAGGTAACGTTTAGAGGTTACATGTATTTTCTAATCATGACAACCCCATTGTTAACCTCCTTAGCATTAGACCTGAGCGTGAAAATAGTGTTGAAAGAGTTAGTCCCAAGTGTCACTCGGGCAACTGTATAGACGTGTCTCATGTAAGCGTTTGACCCGAGGATTACTCGGGCTATCAAAGTGCTAACAGCGTTAGTCTTGAACGTTACTTGGGCAGCGGTATAGGCGTGTGTTACGTACGTGTGAAGCGTTACCCAGGTAATGGTGTACACGCGTCTTCTCGTAGCCTCATAATGTTTTTCAGAAGGCCCTGGTGTTGCACGCTCTTGACACTGATATGATCGTGATGTTGAGGAGCCTTTCATCAGCAGTGGTGACAAAGTGAATCGGTCTTCAGGCAGTGAAATTGAAATGAACAGTGAAACTGAAAGGGATTCTGATGCTTCAAATGAACCTGCACCACCTCGTTTTGATTTTGTGTGGCAATCAGGAATAAAAGTGAATGTTGACGGCCACAATCCACTTTCTTACTTGAAGATATTTCTTGATGATGATGTGAATGAAAGAACTGATGCTGAGACAAACCGTTATGTTGAACAATGTCGGGTAAATGACCGTACACTTAAGCAGTTTTACCGTTCAAAGATATACCACACAAAAGACATACAGTGATCCCTCGCTATATCGCGCTTCGCCTTTCGCGGCTTCACTCCATCGAGGATTTTATATGTAAGCATATTTAAATATATATCGCGGATTTTTTGCTGGTTCGCGGATTTCTGCGGACAATGGGTCTTTTAATTTCTGGTACATGCTTCCTCAGTTGGTTTGCCCAGTTGATTTCATACAAGGGACGCTATTGGCAGGTGGCTGAGAAGCTACCCAGCTTACTTTTCTCACTCTCTTGCGCTGACTTTCTCTGATCCTGACGTAGGGGGATTGAGCAGGGGGGCTGTTCCCACACCTAAACGATACGGACGCTCGTCTAAAAATACTGAAAGATTATCTTCACGTTGCTATCTTTTGTACAGCTGCTTCCTGAAACGACATGCTGCACGGTGCTTCGCATACTTAAAAGCACGAAGGGCAGGTATTGATTTTTGATTGAAAAACAAACTCTGTCTCTCTCTCTCCCTGCTCCTGACGGAGGGGGTGTGAGCTGCCGCCTTCAACAGCTTTGTGCCGCGGTGCTTCGCATACTTAAAAGCCAAACAGCCCTATTGATTTGTTTGCTTTTCTCTATCTCTGTGACATGATCTGCTCCTGACACGCACTCCTTTGAAGAGGAAGATATGTTTGCATTCTTTTAATTGTGAGACGGAACTGTCATCTCTGTCTTGTCATGGAGCACAGTTTAAACTTTTGAAAAAGAGACAAATGTTTGTTTGCAGTGTTTGAATAACGTTCCTGTCTCTCGACAACCTCCTGTGTTTCTGCACAAATCTGTGACCCAAGCATGACAATATAAAAATAACCATATAAACATATGGTTTCTACTTCGCGGATTTTCTTATTTCACGGATGGCTCTGGAACGCAACCCCCACGATGGAGGAGGGATTACTGTATTTAGACAATATACAGTATATGGTATTACCATCATCATTATTATTTTTAATTTTATATTATTATTACTCGTCATTATTATTATTTGTATCATTATTATACTTCTTACACTTCTGACTTTGTACTTTTAGTGTTTTGCATGTGTAACAGCCGTTTGCTAGTTATTTCAGTTATATAAATGTTTGCCTAAATATTAGTGCACAGTCTATGGGAGGTTCCTACAACCCCCCCTAAGTTGAATTGAATTGGTACATTCTAACTATTTCTAGCCTCTCTGACTAAACCTTATACTCAGTTAGTGACCTGCCTTGCCAGGTGTGAGGCGTTGAGGGCACACGGTTTTAGACCGGGCTTTGTGTGTCCTGCGTGCCAAGTAACATGAAAGACAAAGTACTTTATTGAATGTGCAGCACCGTACATTTAAAGCATACAGAACAATATGTAAAGCATCTTTAAGTAAAAACATCTAAAGTTTGACAAGAAAGGCTACGTTTAGAGAAGATACATTTTTTTCTAATTTTTTGCCTTTTATTCTACGTGTGTAATAACCTTTTCTCTTTATTCTTGTGTGGATTATTTGCTTTGAATTTTCACTAAATATTTTAAAACAAACTTTTGGATGGTTGAGAGATTTCTTTCGGCACACATTTTACCCGTGCTTGAACTCGCCTTACACACCCGCAGCTACAGCATGTGTGACAGTAGACAGATGAGATTTAATAAAAATGTCATTCTTCGAGCCACTAATTGCAACACTTTTGAGAAAAAGTGTAACGCTAAGGAGGTTAACTGAAAGTAGGTACAAAAAAACTAAAAGACACACTTTGAGGTAAATTTTAACAAGTGACTTAAATAATGTGAAGCACATTTTTGCTGCTTGATTTATAACTGCTTCGACAGCAATAATCAGCTTCTAAATATATATTATAAATATTACAACAAAACCTGATGCCACAGCGGCCCACCAGGGACAACTAAGAGGACTCCACTACGACTGTACAGTCCTGCTAATTACAACCTTTTCAAGCACTCAAGAGTCTGTTGAACAATCAATCAGTGACTGGTTACCAACTGCAGACTCTGATCTCCAATAGTAAGAATAATGAGGATGCCACCCACTCTGACCTTGGCATCACTGGGACTGCCCTCAGGTTGCTCAAGTCCTACCTTTTAGGCAGATTCTACTGGGTGTCCAGGCAAGGCGACAGAGTGGACAGCATCATCACTCACACAACAAGGTTTTTCAATAGCTTTTTCCCCGCTACAGTCAGACTGATGGCAAAACAAAATTATTGAATATGTGTAACAACCTCACGCTACCTCACTTCACTTATCATGTAAATGACGAGGGAAAAATGTGCAATATTTTAACTGGGCAATACCTACAATATATTGTATTTTTTTGTGTGTAGATATTACCACCTTTCTGTATAGTGCTGGTATAATCTACATTATTTATTATTTTGTTTTACTGTTTTTTTTTATCTTTTTTTAAATGTTTTACTATGACTCGGACAGAGCTCTGCACAAGAATTTCAATGTGCTTTAACTGTTGGTTTTATGCACAAATGGCAAATAAAAGAACCTTGAACCTTGAAGGGGAGATCAGACAAGAGTAAGATGCCCCAAGGACTGGCACAGGGTCCTCCTGTCTTCTGTCTAGAACATTAGAACACTCTAGACGAGAACAGGCCATTCAGCCCAACAAAGCTCGCCAGTCCTATCCACTTATTTCTTCCAAAAAAACATCAAGTCAAATTCTGAAAGTCCCCAACGTCTTACTGTCTACTACACTACTTGGCAGCTTATTCCAAGTGTCTATCGTTCTTTGTGTAAAGAAAAACTTCCTAATGTTTGTGCAAAATTTACCCTTAACAAGTTTCCAACTATGTCCCCGTGTTCTTGATGAACTCATTTTAAAATAACAGTCTCGATCCACTGTACTGATTCCCTTCATAATTTTAAACACTTCGATCATGTCACCTCTTAATCTTCTTTTGTTTAAACTGTAAAGGCTCAGCTTTATGTCCTTTTTGTAGCCTGGAGACCAAAACTGCACCCAGTACTCCAGGTGAGGCCTCACCAGTGCGTTATAAAGGTTGAGCAGAACCTCCTGTGACTTGTACTCCACACATCGTGCTACATAACCTAACATTCTGTTAGCCTTCAGAGATTGTCTGATGTGCGTAATACCTGAAATAAATAAATATTATGAAAGCCAAACAGACTGCACCCTATGCTGCAGTTGTAAAATATTTCAAGGGTCATTTAAAGCAGCATGAAGAATGGTTACCATCTGGACACAGGCACATTTTTTCTGACACCTTTGTTCAGGCCAAAGGCACAACATCTGCAAAGCTCACAGGGCTGGTCATACTGACTTAGAAGCGCCTAACAGACATTGTAATTGGACACAAAGCACATCAGAAATGCACTTGGGGGTAGCAAGGTGGGTGTGCAAAGAAAGGCTTCTGATCCTGGGGCTGTAATTATCCAACATGAATCCAGGAGACTAAACCAACGAGTTCCCACTGTGGGTCATAGGACAGGCTCTCATATGCACACAAATGCAGGTTTGCTTTTATGTGCCATCTACTGTATTTTGAGATGTGCACCCTTTGCTGTGGCTCCCTAGGACACAAAGGGGGGGATAAAGCAAACCCGGAAATTTAATGAACAGACAGATGGACTTTAACATTATTTTATCATTTCTGTCTAAATCTTAAGAAAATGTGGCTATGCTCAGTGCTGAAGCATCACGGCTCCTCCAGAGACCTGGGTTCAAATCCCACCAATCTTGAGGTCCAGTCACATCAACACGCTTTTTCCAGTAATTTTCATTTGCAGACTTCATTTGCCTAATCCTGGAGAGCCAGCAGAGTCGTGTAGTTTGACATATCCAGCCAGTCACCCCTAAGTTTTGATTTTCTTCCATACAGCTGACAAACATGGACACCTAGCTGGACGTGCAATACATACAAAGCAGCCACAAGTAACAAGGAGAAATGGACATGTTGGACCTGACAAACACAAGAGACGTTCACCTCTCTGACGCTTCATGTGATATAGCACGACAGAATCAATTTAACCACAGCATGTTTTGGATGTCACAAAAGAGGTAAAACTGTGCTGGAAAGTCTTTATAGAGCAGTGTTTCCCAACCTGTGGCCCGCGGTCAACCTCGGATGAAAACCCATCCACCAATCACCTCTCTAACCATCCATTGCAGGTGGATCATGGCCGACCCCAGACAAAACCCCATCACACTTCACTCACAGTGGTAGATGGATCAGGGCCAATCCTGGATGACCTCTCCAATCATACTCAATTCAGAGAGGGGGACCACTCCACTTCCCCTACCCTGCTCAGATGGTCGCACTAAATTCACAGAGGGGGACCTCCCCCTAGTGGGTCGCAAACACACTGGCATGTGAAAAACCGACTGGCGACACCACAAAGGTTGGAAATTGCTATTATAGACCATGTCATTTGTCATCCTCTTTGATTCCTAGTCATGTAATCTGACATCAGCAGACAACAAGATCATCAACAGCCGTCGTCAAGTTTGACATCCCCTTCATGTACTATGAAGCCACCTTTGCTGTCAGTGTGGGGTTTGCATGTTCTCCCCAGGTCACCCAGTAATCCAGGTTTTACTCAACTTCACCAAAGTCAGAGGCACAACTTCCAGTCGGTGGGGATGACAAACTTAATGACTGTGGCTGCTAATCTCTCTGTGTGAGGATGGCAGATTACATAACTAGAAACTAGGGAAGATGAACTACACCACCCTGTGACGACTTTCCATCACAGCTATGAATCTCCAAAGTTTCACCAGCTCGCCACAATCTGATGGCCAGTAATGTGCTGTCTGTCAGCGCCAGTGCTAAATGGAGATTTTACAGGTTTGGCGAGTTTTACAACCTTAGCCCTATTTTATTTGCTGTTCTATTTCCATTTTGGTACAACTAACACAAGACATCAGATTGACGAGCTTCTCTTCTGTTTGTGTGGGCCAAAACACTCTTGTGCCTGCCTTGTATGCCCTGTACTTCCAGGTGGGTGCTCATTGGGTGTCCACTCTCATGAGGACAGAGCTCACCCCGTGACTTAACCCAGTCACAGAATGGTCCGACTGAGTGGCCAGGTACATCATACTACATGACTCGCAAGTGCAACAACATTTATTTATATTGCACATTTTCATACAAATAATGTAGCTCAAAGTGCTTTACATGATGAAGAAAAGAAAAGAAAAATAAAAGACAAAGTAAGAATTAAAATAAGACAACACTAATTAACAAAGAGTAAGAGTAAGGTCCGATGGCCAGGGAGGACAGAAAAAGCAAAAACAACTCCAGACGGCTGGAGAGAAAAAAATAAAATCTGCAGGGGATTGGAGGCCATGAGACCGTCCAGTCCACTCTGGGCATTCTACCTAACATAAATGACCAGTCCTCTTTGTATTTAGGGTTCTCATGGAAGGAGGAAGCTGCCCTCAACTCATGAAAATGAGTGGAAAAGATGTGTGTTTAGTTAATGGGTGCCTCTAAATTGTCTCCGTGCAGACATGGCATGAGAGTGTGAGTGCCCTGCTCTGGTCTTGTGCCCAGTGCTGCCAGGATAGACTCCAACCTATTGTGATGCTGAATTGGATTTAATAACAAAGGGATGGATATCCTTAAATCTGGATATGATATTGTTATGGTGTATAAAATCTGTACATTTTGGTTTAATTTTCCATTATATTTTGGTCAAAACAAGATAAAACAGATGAACTACAATTAAGACAAATCAAAGCAGGTTTTTTTACACCTCACTTTCAAACAGCTGTTTCCGACATTGAAAGGAAGACATTCTGAATGCTCAATTATTTTACAACCTGGGAAAGGATGCTGAGCTGACACCTCAGGCTATTGATTACTTTATGGATGGACATCTGGGATTTATGGCCTGGGAAAGGGAAACTGAGGCAATATCAAAGAACTTTATTATCTGGGAAAGAATTTGAGCAAAATTCATCAATCATATTGACAGCCAGCCAATCAGGTGCATGGAACATTCATGTGCTGTGAAACCATGGCATGAAACTTTATAATAAATATGCCTTGGTTTGGAAGAAGAGAAGGAGGGGGAGAAGAAGAGGAGAAGAAGAAGGAGACGAAGAGGAACAGACCAAGACGGCATTGGTCGTCAGAAAGGCATCATGAACATCAATTGCTAAATCAAACGCCTCCCTGGGACATTCATCCTTGTCATCTGTAACTTTTTCGTAAGCTTTTCCTAAAGACTATATATATTCAGACTTTCCTATCAGTACCTATTTTCTATTATTCTTTGTTCCAGTGGTATTATTATTATTCTTGTAATAAATACCATGCTGCTTTTAACTTTCTATGCTTTGTCTTAATGTCTAGAGTGATTGAATTAATAAGTTAGATTTCTTTGAGCACCTGGTGACAGCCAGATTTTTTGCCATTATTTCTGTGCTGCGAGGTTTATAAGGCTGAGAGTGAGGGCGCCACTCAATAGAAGGGACAGTACGATAAAAAGAAGGTATTCTTGGCTGATAAATGGCCTATAGTCTAGAGTGTGGAGTCTTTGTATGTTTAAATGTATTCTTGTAGACCAAAAGTAATATTTAGGTCTGAGATATCACTAAAACATCATATGTACATAATAAGTAAGTCTCTTGAAGTGCTGAGTGACAGGCTGATGTGTGGTTTAAAGTGCTAAGGGTTAATCAGCATGTGTGTGTCATTCATGGGGCACTGTTGTGGTTAGGGTCTGTGTGTGTGTGTTTATCTATGTGTGTGTGGGTTCATTTTAAAGTGCAACAGTAGACCAACCCGATAACGAACCTGACGAGAACATTTACCCTTGAGAAAACAGGTAAAGGGTAAGTAGAGGGAAATACTACGATAACACAGATATCCACTAGCAGCTGTGCTACCTGTCTAAAAATCTCAGTAATCAACATATAGACCGCAGCGTTAACATTTGCATTTATCTCTGTTATACGCTGTTTGGTATGGGATATGTAAAAGTGGTGTTAATGTTTGTAGTGCGCCATCTGTTGGAATGACAGAGACAAAGCAACTGGACAAAGACAGACACGTATCCTTTTATTAAGATGGATTAATGTAGGTGTGTGTGCGTCAGATTTATGTTCTGGCTTTTTGAACTTTTTTAAAATTGCATGACATATGTTGATTGAATTAGAGAACATTAAAACTGTTTACATATTTCAGGCGTTATGTTCATTTTGCAGAGTACATACTGTAGTTTCCCCCCACTGGTTCCACTCTTTAAAAACTGTCCTTCCTCACTCCATGAGGATTCTTTTTACGAACTCTCTGGTCATACAACTAATACATTAAGAACCTCAAACACAAATTGTAAGTCGGCTTCCCACTGTGAAGGTGAGCTTTGTGACTTGTGATCAGACGGCCTCATTGTGCCTCGTCTGCAGAGACGGCTGCCCAGTCTGTGGCCACATAGAGACGTCTGTCTACATTCCAGCTGCTCGTGTTATTAGTCACAGCGCAGAAAGGAAAGAAGCAAAGAGAAAGGTCTGTAGCAAACTGCAAGAGCCGTCTGAAATCGAGCATTCAAATACATTTTGTGATACCAACCATATATTTATCTGTGAATTCTCAGTCCTTTGCTTTTTATTCTTTTCCATTTGTTTCCAGATATTTTATTAAAAGTGATTCTTTATGATTAACACTCAATCATTCATTATTATTCCTGCTTTACACTTACTGTTATTAGGATGGACTTCAGCTCCCAGGAAACTGAAATATGAATAAGGAGGCCCAGGAAGTGGATGGATGGATGGATGGAGGCCAAGTCCAAAGAAAAATGGCCTGCACAAATAGCCAAAGGTATTTCAGGAGTGGTCAGCATCTCATCTTGAAACAAAGTGATGCCCAGTAATTTTATTATTTACCTTGTAAGAGACGGCCGGCAGCTCAACCTGGCCGGGACGCCCCTGTAAGGAGATTGTGGGTTCGCTTCCCAGTTCCTCCCTGTGTGGATAGCGCTTTGAGTACTGAGAAAAGCGCTATATAAATGTAATGAATTATTATTATTATTAAGGACTGGGGAAGGCAGCTTTTGTAGGACATTGCCTCCCCCAAGACATTAGATGGCAGCTCCCCTGGACTGCAGAGGTACCCCGGATTCCAGCAGGGCACTATGGGACATGAAGTGTAATACCACGGCCCTCCTGAGTACTGTGGGTGTCGCTAGGGGACACTGCAAGAGGACCGGAGGAGTTGTGTTTCATCCATAGCCCAAGTCACGAGGACAGAAGCTCCGAAAACTCAAGTCCTCCATTTAACCCAGAAGTGCTAACAAGTCACATGGGAGGAAGAACGGAAGCACTTCCGGGTCAAGGAAGACCCAGCAGGCGAGCCGGAGTCAGGAGGTGTAGGACAGAGCTTGCTGGGAGGTATGAAGGAGAGAATATTTGATTATTATTATAGTATTAGTGTGTATGTGCGATTAATAAAGTATCTATCTATCTATCTATCTATCTATCTATCTATCTATCTATCTATCTATCTATCTATCTATCTATTCACTTGCCTGTTTATTGTGGCTGGGGTGCACTGCTTAAAAGAAGAAGAATTAAAATACTTCTGAGTGCGTTTCACCTGTGTCTGCATCTTTTTGTTGGGTTTAAATGGGCAACAGCAACCTCTAGTGTCCTTACAACCTTTAAATATTCATTCAATTTACTGGACTTATTCAATCCATTTTTTTGGTATGTATAGTGCTCTTCATTGAGTAGAGGCTGTTATACAATTATAATGTAAACTATGTCTTTTACATGCATGTCTTCAAATACATTACAGTTCAAGTCCAGTATCAACATTACCTCCATTTTCTAAAACATCTCTCCTCTGGCCATAAGGTCAGTATCAACCCGAAAACATAGCACCACTAGACTTCTAGCGCACACATTCACACCGGACTGGTCTAGCGTCACTAATAAGCCTGACACTGATGTCCCATTACACAATTCTTAGTTGGAGGGGATGTCACACTTAATGACGGCAGTTGTTGCTTACACTATTAAGAATCACAGGGTATGTCAAGTTCGATGACTGTTGACATCTTTCCAGCACAGTTTCACACTTCCAAAGTATCGCAAGCTTGCCCTTTATTCTAACAACCAATAATGTGCCGCCTGATGGAGTCGGTGCCTGCTCGAAAGCTTTCTAGGAACGACGAGTTCAGCTGTAATTTCAGCACTTCTTTTTTGTCTTTTTTTTAATTCTATCATCTTACGTAAAAGATAAGACATTAGACAGTGAGCCTCTCCTCCGTGTTCCTTATTATATGCATTAAACTTCCAGGTTGAGTGTTTGTTGGTTTTCAGCATTCATGCACACAAGCCCACCCCTGCAGCTTAAGACTGAAACCAGTTTGATTTTGCAGGGCAAGTCACAGACTAGTTGGACCGAGTCACTTGGTATGTCAGGCTACATGACTGCGGTCAGAAGAGTGCAACGTGACAGCCTCCAACTCGCTAAGATTTAGTAAATGTAGTGTGGGACTGAAAATCACTGGAAAAGTCATGTAATGTGCCAGGGCCTTAACCTGCGCCAGAGCTTCACTCAGCGACATCAGGGAGCTCCTGCTCGCAGACAAGTGCTGCTACTCTTCTTACCTGTCATTCGAAATCATGCTTTTTGTTTCATTTTTTGTATAGTTTTTAATTTTATCACATATGATGTAGCTGAGCCCTGCAGTGGGATGGCGCCCTGCCCGGGGTTTGTTTCCTGCCTTGCACCCTGTGTTGGCTGGGATTGGCTCCAGCAGACCCCTGTGACCCTGTCGTTAGGATATAGCAGGTTGGATAATGGATGGATGGATGGAGCTGAGGTCAAATATTATCTACTCTCTGCATAACCTAAGGCTGCCATACATTTCAATTCTCAATCTACCAACTACCTGCGGTGGGTTGGCACCCTGCCCGGGATTAATTCCTGCCTTGCGCCCTATGTTGGCTGGGATTGGCTCCAGCAGACCCCTGTGACCCTGTCGTTAGGATATAGCGGGTTGGATAATGGATGGGTGGATGGAGCTGAGGTCAAATATTATCTACTCTCTGCATAACCTAAGGCTGCGATACATTTCAATTCTCAATCTACCCACTACCTGCGGTGGGTTGGCACCCTGCCAGGGATTAATTCCTGCCTTGTGCCCTGTGTTGGCTGGGATTGGCTCCAGCAGACCCCCGTGATCCTGTGTTCGGATTCAGCGGGTTGGAAAATGGATGGATGGATGGATCTACCCACTAACTAGTGTGGCGGGCCCTGACGTGATGCTCAATTGAGAATAGACATCTGGGGACAACCTGCTAAAAAGTGTGTAGAGAATGGCGGCAAAATCCTGTGCTGCAAAGGCTCCGCCCACAGAGCTTCTTCCTCAGACACAAAGCCCCCAATTCCTCCAGTCCGTGCATTTTAAATCATCACAGAGCTTTCAGGGAGAGAGCAAAAAATACTGAACAAAAGACTTAATATTGAGAGAAAACAAAAAGCTCAAATATCTGTTACCCATTCAGGAGCTCAGTAGCACAAGGTAACTAACGCTTAATAATTCATTTACATGTTGTAATGAGTGCTGCGACAGTGGAAACAGATGGAACCCCACACATGTAGACCACCGCTGCTAGTGGGCTCCGCACATTTGACAAGTGCCACTATCTGCTACGATATCTTTCTGTCAATTTAACTACTGTATCACTATCTGACATAACAACAGCAAATAAGAGCTGAGATAAGCATTTTGGTCTGAAGAAGTACATTGTATTTTGTCACAGCATGTTTGCATTTCCATGTTTTATGAGGTGTTCATTTACAAGTCAGAAGGTGGGTGTTGTGCTGCCTCATCTGTGCATCGACTGGTTTTGTTGATTCGGGTGTTTCGAGTTCTGAAATCTGCATCTCCTTTGGCTTTTCGTTATCAGCGGTCCTTCTGACAGAGTGTGACACATCGTTTACTTCAAATACATATCTTGATGTTTATATTTTCATGAATATAGCTGCCAGTTCTTTCAAGCTTACATCGACTCCTACACTGCAGTCATAACGCTGAACAGCAGAGAGCACAACCAGCACCTGCCACAACATATCCTTCACGTTTACCATCCAGTGATGCCATTAAATTTCAATGCATAATCTATTGGCTACAGAAAGATTTTTCCTTTGCAATAGACCTTGTTTATTTTTAAAACAAGTTATGTTTATCCTTAACACATGTAAAGTGCTCTCTAAACACACGACACACATTTATATATCTAATAGTTTTTTTTTTATGAGACTTTTCAACTGTAGATGGTTTAACGTAATCAGAAGCTTGCTGTCTGTCAGACCAGGGTATCGAGAGCACCTCAGATCTTTGCAGTTCAGAATCACCGCCCGTATTCTGAGCGCCGCCTTCATGAGAGGCTTTGGATTGGTCTAGAAATGTGACACTCAGTGAGATGTCTAATTGTTCCCGCCCAGTTTTAAGCAAAATTCATTTATCTCTCTGCTCCACAATTCATTTTAAACTGTGAATCAAAGATAAGTCTTTGAACCAAACATTATGGAGGGCACTGATAGAAAATAAAATGTTTCCTGGTAATAGAGCCAAGTAGTCTGGCTCTGTGAGACTACCCACTGCCCAAATTATGATCATATACCAGGCCAGAACCCGAGACAAAAGGAGTCAGAAGGTACGCTTATGCATAGGATCACCTTAACTCTTTGAGGGCTGAATATTTTTTCCAAAAAACAGTTTTCTGAAAAGCAATGACTTCACACAGAAATCAAAATAAAACATCTGTTGCTGCATGCTGTGGCTGACAGTTCGCCAAGAACGTGTGGCAGGCTTGCTGCCAGGCTGTCTTCACGTGGCTGGGGCAGAAGCAGCGGTCATGGTCGCAGTGCATTGCAATCTGGTTTCTACCACTTATCATTGTAAGTGGCAGTCCTCCCAGCTGCCCCTCTTTTAACCGTCACCTTATCGTGGTGGAGGGGTTTGCGTGTCCCAATGATCCTAGGAGCTCTGTTGTCCGGGGCTTTATGCCCCTGGTAGGGCCACCCAAGGCAAACTGGTCCTAGGTGAGGGATGAGACAAAGAGCGGTTAAACAAACCTCCTATGAAGAAAAACAATTTTGGACGGCGTTTTCCCTTGCCCGGACGCGGGTCACCGGGGCCCCACTCTGGAGCCAGGCCTGGAGGTGGGGCTCGATGGCGAGCGCCTGGTGGCCGGGCCTGCACCCATGGGGCTCGGCCGCGCACAGCCCGAAGAGGCAACGTGGGTCCCCCTTCCCATGGGCTCACCACCTATGGGAGGGGCCAAGGAGGTCGGGTGCAGTGTGAGTTGGGTGGTGGCCGAAGGCAGGGACCTTGGCGGTCCGATCCTTGGCTACAGAAGCTGGCTCTTGGGACGTGGAATGTCACCTCTCTGAAGGGGAAGGAGCCTGAGCTAGTGCGCGAAGTTGAGAGGTTCCGGCTAGATATAGTCGGACTCACCTCGACGCACAGCTTGGACTCTGGAACCAATCTCCTTGAGAGGGGCTGGACTCTCTACCACTCTGGAGTTGCCCCCGGTGAGAGGCGCCGAGCAGGTGTGGGTATACTTATTGCCCCCCAACTTGGAGCCTGTACATTGGGGTTTACCCCGGTGGACGAGAGGGTAGCCTCCCTTCACCTTCGGGTGGGGGGACGGGTCCTAACTGTTGTTTGTGCGTATGCACCGAACAGCAGTTCGGAGTACCCACCCTTTTTGGAGTCCCTGGAGGGGGTGCTAGAGGGCATACCTTCTGGAGACTCCCTCGTTCTGCTGGGAGACTTCAATGCTCACGTGGGCAATGACAGTGAGACCTGGAAGGGCGTGATTGGGAGGAATGGCCCCCCTGATCTGAACCCGAGCGGTGTTTTGTTATTGGACTTCTGTGCTCGTCACGGATTGTCCATAACGAACACCATGTTCAAGCATAGGGGTGTTCATATGTGCACTTGGCACCAGGACACCCTAGGCCTCAGTTCGATGATCGACTTTGTGGTCGTGTCGTCGGACTTGCGGCCACATGTCTTGGACACTCGGGTGAAGAGAGGGGCGGAGCTGTCAACTGATCACCACCTGATGGTGAGTTGGCTTCGATGGTGGGGGAGGATGCTGGTCAGGCGTGGTAGGCCCAAACGTGTTGTGAGGGTCTGCTGGGAACGTCTGGCAGAGCCCCCTGTCAGAAGTAGCTTCAACTCCCACCTCCGGCAGAACTTCGACCACATCCCGAGGGAGGTGGGGGACATTGAGTCCGAATGGGCCATGTTCCGTGCCTCTATTGTTGAGGCAGCTGACCGGAGCTGTGGCCGTAAGGTGGTCGGTGCCTGTCGTGGCGGCAATCCCCGAACCCGCTGGTGGACACCGGCAGTGAAGGATGCCGTCAAGCTGAAGAAGGAGTCCTACAGGACCCTTTTGTCCTGTGGGACCCCGGAGGCAGCTGATAGGTACCGGCAGGCCAAGCGGAATGCGGCTTTGGTGGTTGCTGAGGCAAAAACTCGGGCGTGGGAGGAGTTTGGGGAGGCCATGGAGAATGACTTTCGGACGGCTTCGAGGAGATTCTGGTCCACCATCCGGCGTCTCAGGAAGGGGAAGCAGTGCAGTGTCAACACTGTATATGGTGGGGATGGTGCGCTGCTGACCTCGACTCGGGACGTTGTGGGTCGGTGGGGGGAATACTTCGAAGACCTCCTCAATCCCATTAACATGCCTTCCAATGAGGAAGCAGAGCCTGGGGACTCAGAGGTGGGCTCCCCCATCTCTGGGACTGAGGTCACCGAGGTGGTCAAAAAACTCCTTGGTGGCAGGGCCCCGGGGGTGGATGAGATACGCCCGGAGTTCCTCAAGGCTCTGGATGTTGTAGGACTGTCTTGGCTGACACGCCTCTGCAACATCGCATGGACATCAGGGACAGTGCCTCTGGATTGGCAGACCGGGGTGGTGGTCCCCCTCTTTAAGAAGGGGGATCGGAGGGTGTGTTCCAACTACAGAGGGATCACACTCCTCAGCCTCCCTGGAAAAGTCTATTCAGGGGTCCTGGAGAGGAGGGTCCGTCGGATAGTCGAGCCTCGGATTCAGGAGGAACAGTGTGGTTTTCGTCCTGGTCGCGGAACAGTGGACCAGCTCTATACCCTTAGCAGGGTCCTGGAGGGTGCATGGGAGTTTGCCCAACCAGTCTACATGTGTTTTGTGGACTTAGAAAAGGCATTCGACCGTGTCCCTCGGGGAATCCTGTGGGGGGTACTCCGAGAGTATGGGGTACCGGCCCCCCTGATAAGGGCTGTTCAGTCCCTGTACGATCGGTGCCAGAGCTTGGTCCGCATTGCCGGCAGTAAGTCGAACCCGTTTCCAGTGAGAGTTGGACTCCGCCAGGGCTGCCCTTTGTCACCGATTCTGTTCATAACTTTTATGGACAGAATTTCTAGGCGCAGCCAGGGTGTTGAGGGGGTCCGGTTTGGTGGGCTCAGGATTGGGTCACTGCTTTTTGCAGATGATGTTGTCCTGTTTGCTTCATCAGGCCGTGATCTTCAGCTCTCTCTGGATCGGTTCGCAGCCGAGTGTGAAGCGGCTGGGATGAGAATCAGCACCTCCAAATCCGAGACCATGGTCCTCAGCCGGAAAAGAGTGGAGTGCCCTCTCAGGGTGGGAGGCGAGATCCTGCTTCAAGTGGAGGAGTTCAAGTATCTCGGGGTCTTGTTCACGAGTGAGGGAAGAATGGAGCGTGAGATCGACAGGCAGATCGGTGCGGCATCCGCAGTAATGCGGGCATTGCATCGGTCTGTCGTGGTGAAAAAGGAGCTGAGCCGCAAGGCGAAGCTCTCAATTTACCAGTCGATCTATGTTCCTACCCTCACCTATGGTCATGAGCTATGGGTAGTGACCGAAAGAACGAGATCGCGAATACAAGCGGCTGAAATGAGTTTCCTCCGCAGGGTGTCTGGGCTTTCCCTTAAAGATAGGGTGAGAAGCTCAGTCATCCGGGAGGGGCTCAGAGTAGAGCCGCTGCTCCTCCGCATCGAGAGGAGTCAGATGAGGTGGCTCGGGCATCTGATCAGGATGCCTCCTGGACGCCTCCCTGGTGAGGTGTTCCAGGCACGTCCAACCGGGAGAAGGCCCCGGGGAAGACCCAGGACACGCTGGAGGGACTATGTCTCTCGACTGGCCTGGGAACGCCTTGGGATTCTCCCGGAAGAGCTAGAAGAAGTGGCCGGGGAGAGGGAAGTCTGGGCATCTCTGCTCAAGCTGCTGCCCCCGCGACCCGACCTCGGATAAGCGGGAGACAATGGATGGATGGATGGAAGTCCTCCCAGCTGAACATCGCTGTATGCGTGTCAGCTACATGAACCTGTTCAGCACCATGATTGGGGACCAATCACCATGTACCAAAATCGGAGTCCGACAAGTCATAGTCCAATTCAGACAGAACAGGCAAAACGTCGTCCAGAGAGTATTTTGCTTTACGCATTCGCTTTGATCTCTCGCCAGATGTCAGTGCCATTTTTGTCATTGTTTGTGCCTTGCTACTCATGCGAGGGCAGGAACTCTTGGTCAAAGCCAATTAAGCTAACTTTCCTTCCAGCAACAAGAGTCCAACTAAAACATAACGGTTGGTTTTGTCACAGTTTACAGATGATTACCATTGTCAACTCCTCCTTTTGACAAGAGTTGACATCAGCCCTGAAAGAGTTAAGAACCCATTTCTGGACTTTACACATGCTGTAAATCCATCCATCCATTATCCAACCCGTTATATCCTAGCTACAGAGTCACGGGGGTCTGTTGGAGCCAGTCCCAGCCAAAACACGGCACAAAGCAGGAAACAAACCCCGGGCAGGGTGCCAGCCCACCTCAGGGCACACACACCAAGCACAATTTAGCATCGCCAATGCACCTAACCTGCATGAGGAAACCCACGCAGACACGGGGAGAACATGCAAACTCCACACAGGGAGGGCCCGGGAAGCGAACCCGGGTCTCCTAACTGTGAGGCAGCATCCGCTACCCACTGCGCCACTGTGCCATCCCATGCTATAAATAACTGAACAATTATCCACAAGTGTCACCCCACTTTTTAAGCTTTCATAACGGTTTCTTTTCTCCTCTTTAGCCTGACGTCACTACTTTTTATGTCCTTAGACAACAAAACATCTTGAAGTCCCCTTTATTCAGAGAGAGTAACTATTAATTTACATTCTCCTAAGACTTAATTGAAATGCAGACGTAATGACAGCGCCTCACAAAAAGACATTTTGAATCTCCTGTTTTTTTTCCTTTTAATCATTTACGGTCTTGTGAAACTTGTTCTGCTCAAGTCAGCACATTAGTATGTGCATGTGAGTGAGCGCCATTCCTTAATACTGCTGTGAAATCTCAACTCTTACTGCTTCCAGTCCACTAACACACATTTGTTTGCATAGCAGAGTTTAAACAGAGCAGAAATGTTGACGCCAACATCCTGAAGAAAAGGAACTAGGGAAAAAAATATGAAGTCCCTGGGAGATAAAGCTCAGTGATTATGAATTGCTAATCCTTTTACAAAATGTGCTGATTAAGTCAAGTGAGGCTCTCTACCCAAGTCTGGCTTGTTTGCTTTGGGAGTGACACACTTTCACAAGGATATGGAGGCATTTTTATGAAGTTAAAGAAGAAAAAAACAAAACCTGTTCTCTACTAGGATGTTAGGCTCTTATCCACCATGCCATTTATTTATTTACCTTTCTCCTTCTTTGTGGCCTGTCACCTCCTATTTACAAAGTGGCAGTCTTCCCTCCTCTTTCAAACCAAGTTAAGCTCAGAAGACATTAAATAAAGCAAGAGAAAGTGAATAAAAAAATTAAATAAAGAAGTGTCACATTACAGACAATGTCTTTGTGGACTTCCTCCCCTTCATTGGAGGGATTAGTGCATTTCTGAGTATTCTAACAGAGTCTACATGTACACCCCCAGAGCGCCACACCGTTAAGGAGCCTAATAAAATTGTGCACACCCTACGATATTTAGTAAACTTTGCATTAAACATGTCATGACAAGGAGTCCCAAAAAGTTGCAAAAGCACTTCCAGTATTGCCTACTGAAGTGGTAAAACCGTCAACACCCAGCTACAGTGGTAACAGGGAAAATACAGGATCTTTAGAAAATAAAAGACTTATTCTCCATGAAACAGTATTCCAAGAGCACTGAAGCTCCATGGAACACAAATGGAAAACAGAATTGCCCGAGACACAAAGCAATCCAAGGCAAATAAGTCCCAATATTTAATAATATTAAAATAATAATATTTTAATAATAAAATGTGAATTTCCCATTGGGATTAATAAAGTATCTATCTATCTATCTATCTATCTATCTATCTATCTATCTATCTATCTATCTATCTATCTATCTATCTATCTATCTATCTATCAATAAAGCAAATCGAAGAATCATCCCAAAACAGAGCATGACGGTCAAATTCTCAAAACTTAACAAAGCACAGTACATGGCCTAAGAACTCAACAAACTCTCCAAGCACACTCAAAATGAACCGCCAGGAACTATGGGAGACCCTCCAACTTATAGGGCGCGGGGAAGTTTCTGGCAGTGAATGGCAGGTGGCCCTGCTCCTTGCAGGACCACACATAAAACACATGGAACGCAACCGAAGCACTGGAACTTAAATACAAGCAGTAAATACAAGAGCCAGAAATGAACAAAGACAACATAAAATGTGAATGTGAACCCCAGCCAGGGAAGGAGCCCCGTCTAAGCCATGACGATACATCAGTGATGTTACGCCATAAGCCTGGTCATTTGCATCTTTCTCAACACAACCATGCTGCAGGCGTATGCTGCACTTCATCCTCATAAAACATTCTTACACTCTGGTCATGATTAGGGTTGTGGACGGGTTATCTGACTCATAAATAATGACGACTGTGATATAAACATGGAATCTGACTGGCTGTTCAGCAGAGCTCCTCAATTGCAGAGCTCTGGAGGCCTGCAGCTAGACTCTGTTAACATGTCATTCCATGTCTCAAAAGTGCACATGTATTAGCTGTCAGGAACACGTGCCACAGTACAAGTTATACCGTATTTACGCGTGTACCACGCGCACATTTTTTCCTGAAAATTAGCATTAGAAAATTAGGTGCGCGTCATACACGAGGAAATTTTTTTCTGTAATGTTTACTTCTTCTGCTTGGGCTCGCTCGCTCGCGCGTGCTCTCTCTCTCTCTCTCTCTCGCTCGCATTCTCTCTCTCGTACGTGCTCTCTCTCTCTCTCTCTCTCTCTCGCTCGCATTCTCTCTCTCACTCGTTTGCTCACGCTCTCTCTCTCTCTCTAGCTCGTTTGCTCACGTTTGCGCTCTCTCTCTCTCTCTCGCTCGCTCGTGCTCTCTCTCTCTTTCTCACTCGTTTCCTCACGCTTGCGCTCTCTTTCTCTCTCTCTCACTCGCTCTTTCGTCATGCAACAAAAGCAGAAGTGCATTTCGCGGGAAATGTTCCCTAAACGCTTCCTATACAATCACAACGCGTGTCGTACACAGGGCAAATTTTTTTCGCGATTTTCTTTGTAAAAATTAGGGTGCGCGTCTTACACGAGGGCGCGTGGTACATGAGTGAATATGGTAGTTTGACTGTCACATACAGTTGCCCGTGTGGCTTTGTGGCTAAGGATCTGCACTGGTATCTGGAAGGTTGCCAGTTCAAATCCCGTCACAGGATACTACTCCATTGAGCCCCTGAGCAAGGCCCTTAAGTATAAAATTGATCCAGGGCGATGGCTGAGCCTGCACTCTGACCCCCACAAGTCACGCAAAAAGACAATTTTTCATTAGGGATTAATAAAGTATAAAGTGACAGAAACAGTTTGACAGAAAATGTCTGGCTGTAAAGCATAGAGTTACATCAAACTGTAGCTATTTGAAATGGATGGGGTCTTTTGGCGATATGAGATGAATCCCATCTAGAAATACAGATTCTCCTTTATCACATGCTGTCAAGGTCATTTCCATTCGTTATGCACCCAAGGCACCCCATTCAGATTGTCATTCACCTTAAATCAGCTTTAGAGTTAGTCTTCCGACGTTGCCAAGGAGGGATTTAACGCTCGACAACACAAACCTGATGATATTAGATTCACCACCTCTTCCCTGCCACTGCATCAAGACGCCATTAAGCACCTTTTCTAAGTCAGATTGCCAGCAAGTTTTCATCCACTTTCCATGAAAATATGCACAGTCGCGTTTGAGTAATGCCGGAACATTCATACGTAGAAACAAATGCACGCCAAGTCGATTTTGTTTATGTAGAGATATAGATTTTCCCCAGGTTTCATATTTGTCCAGTAATCCATGACAGGTTGGATGACAGGGGTCCTGACCAGATTTTAAATGCACACCCTCTGTCCAATATGAAGTTAAATTGACTCTTCCAATAAGCCACCACACCACCTGGCTCCACGTTAAACTTAATTGGTTTCCTTCACCTGCCTGTAGTACTAGGGTGTTGTACCGTGTTAGCCATTATGAATGTAGAGAAAAGCCAAGCAAAATTACACCTTTTATTGGCTAACTAAAAAGATTACAATATGCAAGCTTTCGAGGCAACTCAGGCCCCTTCTTCAGGCCTGCCTGAAATTGAAGTAACACACTGTATCTCTGTAACTTTGCTCATTTTTTTCTTATGTTCTTGAGACATGACACCAGATCGGGTCTCCAGGGCTCCTGGCAGGTAGCATCCCCACACTCCAGCCTTTTACAAAGAAGTCATTTGAACTGGTAGATGCTCCAACTCCTTTGTGTCCTGGGCTGCCAGTACACCAGCATTCTTGAAGCATATTTAATGGCTCAGGCCATTAAAGAGTTATTACTGTCACTCTCCACTTCTTTCTTTCCCTCCAGCTGAGGTCTGTCCTTCAGCCATGCATCTCCTTTTCATTTGATTTCTCTTGTTCTCTGTCTCTCCATATGAAGCTGGTCACTGCTCAGTATGAGGCCAATGGGTGCTAACCATTATATGCAGGACCCCACACACTGTGCCCATTTGTCCTAGAATACTGTTTTTTTTTAAATAAATGTCATTCTTCTCCAAAACCCCTAGTCACCAACATATTCAATTTCAATTCATGCATTGCCTCCATCTGGTTACTGACCCTACTGATATCTCTGATCCCTAAATGCCTCAATACTTACCTCCATTTGTTTGTCCCCACCTTCTGGTCATGTACCTCTGACTCTTTCCTCTGGCATCTCTATTGATGCCCATCTTTCTGCCCTTAAACCTCTGTGCCCCTCCTCTTACTTCTCCACAGAAGTGCATTTCCCTCTGGGTGCTTCCGTGGTCAGGTTCACAATGGCCTCTCCCTGCAATCCAGGTTCATTGTTTCCTAATTTCGGGATGTCTTCTTTAACCAACCCAGTCATTCCAGAATCGAATCCTGTATCAAGAAGGGTTTGTCTGTCATCAAGTCAGTCAGGAGCTGGTTGTGTGGGCTTTGTCTTTTATCTGTTTGTTTTAAAATCAGCTTTAATGATTCACTACTTGTATTTGCTAAACTCAGTAAAAACTGCACATTAGGCTAACTGGTGGGTGACTCTGATTTGGCCATGAGACAGAGAGGAATCTTGATGCTTTCTCCCAGTTCCATATGACTGGTTTGAGTTGAATTGAAGAGTTAGCACATTCTCCCCATATCTGCACAGGGCTTTTTCTGTTACGTTTTTTTCTTGTGAAACTTCCTCAAGACATGCAGGTTAGGTTGAGTGGTGACTTGAAGCCAAGCCAGTCTGAGTGAGTGTGTGTGAGTGTATGAGTGTCCATCCTTGAGTCCTGCCTTCTGCCTGGTGCTGCCAGGATATGTGAAATCCAAGTGCAACCGTAAGAGTGTTAATAATTCTTTACATTTATATAGCGCTTTTCTCACTACTCAAAGTGCTCAGCAATTGCAGGTTAAGGGTCCTGCTCATGGGACCAACAGAGTAGAGTCCCTTTTGGCATTTACAGGATTTGAACCGGCAATCTTCCGATTTCCAGTGCAGATCCCTAGCCACCAGTGAGGAAGTTAGTCAGGTTCAGTAAACAAATAGATGGATGAAAAATTAATTTGAATCAAACATCCAGTCATTGTCCAGCTCTGTAAGAAAGACTGCCCTGCGTTGTGCTGATACCTACCTTGCTCCAGCACCACTGGGATAGGATCCAGGCTCCTGTGACCCTGAAATGGATTAATTGGATTTGACAATATTATGTTACTCTATATTATATTTATGTAATTATAGTCTCGATGTTAGATTTTAATGATAAATTGTTTACTTAAACAGTCGACATACACGCTGTGTTTAACTCTGTCAGTGCAGAATTGTGTATATCCTTGATAAACTCCCACTGAGCTTTGAGATGCAGGCTCGACATTTAGTGAACTCCTAAACTGGATGGGGGGCTCCATCTAGTGGCCATTCTGTAGCAATACAGAGGAAATGGCAAGCCGATTTATTAATAAATGAATCCAAGGAAGGGGCATTCAACTTTATTTTGATAAGGAATTTTAAACTGATGGTGGCACAGTGGGTAGCACTGCTGCCTTGCAGTTAGGAGACCCGGGTTCACTTCCCAGGTCCTCCCTGC